>NC_057699.1:3075600-3083905 GCF_014466175.1 Vespula pensylvanica | reverse complement strand
AAAAAAAAACTTCGAACGTAGAACTGGAGAAGATAAGAGGTTGTTTTGTCTTGTAAGATTCGATCGTTATATTAATAAAGAAAAATAAAGAAAATCGGGTAGATCGAGGCGTTAGTGCATGCAAATGCAGTTAAGAGTAGCAGGCGGATCGGATGCTCCCGGATTGGACGGATCTCTTTTTCGCGCAGAACGTTCGATGCAAAGAGAGAAGAAGGTGAGGCAGCGGACGGCAGCGGATTGGCCGGTTAGGTCGACGAGCCAACGGAGCGACTTTTCCGATTAGAAATCAACGCCGCACTGGATGCCCCTCTACTTAGGAGGAGCCTGTCAAAGTAGGTCATCCTATCTTGCCTTGGACTAGCGGTAAAATAGCCTCTCTCTCTTATAGGTGGGGGTGGCATGGAACGGTCTCCTCCTCGATGACTTCGGACCCGTTCCACCGTTCTTCCCTTTCTCTCTGTTCTCGTCTACCATCTCTCTCTTTTTCTCTCCGTCTTTCTTTCTCTTTCTTTCTTCTTTCGACAATCGCGTTATTTTCATGAGAGAAAATGAGAAAGAAAGAGAATGATAGAAAGAGAGAACTAAGAAAAAGGTACTGTAAAGAAGAAAACAGAGAAAGAAACAAATCGATAGATGTAAACGTGTGTGATTTAAGCCGGTATATACGTGTGTGTGTTGCGTGTTAGTATCTCTACGTCTACTGTCTCTTTCTCTCCCTTTTTCTCTCTCTTTCTCTCTCTTTCTTTCTCCGGTCGTAAGAGAGAAGGAGATACCAAGTTAAGTTGGACGTACGTGGAGGGGTCACGCGGCACCACCTGTAAAGTAAATCCTGGATCGGAGATACTTCTACACGTGCCAGGTTTCGCCGATTGGATCCCCGCCAATCGCCGACGTTTTCTTCGGTATTATCCGTATATAACCTGAGAGTAATCAAGCTGACTTGTACGTACAGTTAGGATGTTACAGCATCTAATTTAAATTTCCTTTCTCGTTAAACAATATTCGATTTATTTGCAATGTTGCTTCTTTTGTAAGTTCTTCGTTTCTTTTTTTCTTGTCTCTTTTTCTTTTTTCTCTCTTCGTTCGTTGTCATCGATGCATTTAAACGTCTTAGGAATTCGACGAGGAAGGATTAGAAATGAAATTCTGAACGTGGGCGTCCTCGTTGAATTCGTCCTTGCCTTCGTCTCTCTCATTCATACTATCGACGTCGTTGTAATACTCGCTAAACACATAGGATTCTCGCTTATAAACGTGAGCGTTTCTTTTCGAACGTAAATCTCCTTTCGATCGACGGATATAAATCTAATCGAAATCCACGATCGTCGTAAATATCTACGTTATAGAGCGTGCAACGGCGTGGATAGATAAATATACGTGCTATACGTATATGTATAGATATATGCATATATATATATATATGTATATGTATATGTATATGTATATGTATATGCCAAGAGACAGGGAGAAAAAGAAGAGATCGTTTGCATCTCTTAAAAGAGCGGATGATCCGTACGTTAGAGTTACGAGTGTCGATATTTCTTAATGTCTTAATGGGTAGGACCATTACGATGCCTAGCTCGTGTCTGTTAAAAGAGCTGCGAAATTGCACGTAAACTCGTACATATGTATCTATATAAATATATTACGCGAATATTTATGTATATCGATCGCATGATCGCGCGCTATCATACGTGTAAACCAAAGGAGATCGTGTATCCGAATAAATCTAAAGAGAAGAAGATGACAGAAAGATTTTTCGTGACGTTTCATCGGTGATCTTACGAATCTACGTGTTAAAATAACGGCGTCGAATAAATCCATCGTTCGTATTCTCAATTCGGTGATTTGTGTTGTTAATCCGTATTAAAAGACGTCCGTTAGATGGATCTTCGAAACGAGAAAAGAGAAAGAGAGAAAGAAAGAGAAAAAATGAAAGGAACGAGTCAAACGATTGAATGAAATTATTACGAAATAAGTAGGCGAACATTAGCGATGATAATCGAGAAACGATTATAACATAGTTAGCGGCTGCCGACCGTCGACGTTTGCGATCCGTCGGTTAGGTCGCCTTAGAGTTTGCCGCTAATTAAGGGTTAACGTTTCAATCTAGCACGTTGAGCAAACTCGTATATTGCGCAAATAATCGTATAGGTAAAATACGGTCGCCAAAGTGATTTCTCCTTTTACTATTTCTGAAATCATCGTCAAGATCAAGAGAAAATCGTCGATCGTTCCTTTAAGAGTTCGTTTCAGCTATTCCGACGAAGTTTTAAGCTCCCGGGAGCTAAAGAGAGTTTCTTCCTCTTGAAGAGAGGCCAAGTGTCGTTCGTTCGTTCGTTCGTTCGTTCGTTCGTTCGTTCGTTCGTTCGTTCGTTCGTTCGTTCGTTCGTACGTTCGTTGGGAACCGGTTTGAAAGACTTGATAAAAAAGCAAAAGAGGGTGAGTAGACAACTATTGTAACTCCGACTTGGCTTATAAAACAAACGACACGCGCGTTACACACTCGGTTACAGCGAGACGTTACCGACAGCCTCGTCCTATGGTTCCAGTTTCCACCATCAGATACCAAACGCGGTGTAACTGATCCAGCGCCAACTTCTCCTTCGATTCAGTACCGCGGCTCATTTGAATTTCGCCGTCTAGGCAGCCGTATCTTCGCGCGTAATCTTTAACGTCTCTTCTCCCCTTCTCTCCCTCTCTCTCTCTCTCTCGCTCATTCTCTTGGTCACACTCATGTTCAGAGTCTCTATTTCCAGCAATACGCTTAACCCCATGACCGTCGATTCTGCTGAGATAAGGATTCACCTACGGCGCGACATAATCGTAGAAAAGAGAGAGAGAAGGAGAAACAGAAAGAACGAGAGAGAGAAAAGAAGGTGCTGACATTCCGCGAAACGTCCTGACCCCTCGTTGAATTTTCTGATCGAGCAGGATGCGTCCGGCATCGTGCGTACGTCGTACCGTTAACCGGACATTCCATCCGATCCTACTGAAGAAAACAACTTCGTTGTCTTCTTTACCACGACCTTCACATAGATTTACATATCGGGACGTGCTGTTAAACGGCAGCCCGCCATCCACTATTGGAATCCTTCCCATTTCCGTCTTTTACACTCTTCTCCCGATTCGATCTTTGATAATATAAGATCTATGATTATTCGAATCTAACCGATTATTTCTTTGGAATTATTCGAATAACGGAAGGAAACGTTTCTCACGACGATTTCTATGCGGAATTCCTTACGGCGATAATTATATATTACCCGAGAAAGAAGAATACACATCAAAGTAAAAAGAGGAAGAAGAAGAAGATACGAGAAAGAGTCTCTGATTCGTTTTGCTACAGCGTCCTTCGGCTAGCCAAGGGGCCACCGTCGCCGTCGTGATGAGTAAAACGAGAAGCCAAAGCTCCCGCGGACGAGAGACGAGTGGGTCATTACCGAGGAAACACCTAGCATGAGTTATGGGACTTCTCGAGGGGTTAGAGAGAAACAGAAGAGATCTTCGTTTCCTTTTCTTGTAGCAAGAAGAAGAAGAAGAAGAAGAAGAAGAAGAAGAAGAAGAGGAAGAAATAAGAAGAATAAGAAGAAGAAATAAGAAGAAGAAGAAGAAGAAAAAAAATAAGAAGAATAAGAATAAGAAGTAAGAGGAATAAGAATAAGAATTAAGAAGAATGAGAATAAGAAATAAGAAGAAGAAAAAGAAGAAGAAGGAGAAGAAGAAATAAGAAATAAGAAGTAAGGAGAGGACGCGAGACTCACGCGATGCGTAATTTTTCTTTTCTTCCTACTCTTTTTCCATCTCTTTCTCCTTCTCCTCTTCCTTTTCTCATGGTCTTCCCAGGGATGTTTACGCGGATCCTTCGAAGTTGAATCAACCATGTCCAGAGACATAACCCCGTCTCTTTTCGTAATTACCTAGGCTGGCGCTATAGCAACCACTACCACATCTAGAGATTTATATTTCTTGCGCGAAATGAAGAATTACTTGGCGGTCTCCGCGTCGTTGTCATCGTCTCTCTACGTCTATCGTCGCTTTTCTTCTCTTGGAACATCGTCTTATAATTAAGTTCCCGTGGATCGAGGCGTCGAAGTCCGCGGAATTGCATAGCAAACCGTACTGTGTAATTAGCATAGCGTATAGTGTCTACCGAATGTATTTTCTTGCGGAATCGCTGGAGAAAAAGTTATGAAGATAGTAATGTGTCATTATCATATATAATATATATATATATATAAAACTATTTTATATATTATTATATAACTTTTTTCAATTTGCAAAAGAGTTTTCACGTTTATCATCGATCACATTACTTTTTTATCGTATAACTTCTCGAAAAGAAAAAAGAAAAAAAGAAACGTCGTAAAGAAATAATTTCTGAGTACCGATGGAACCATCGTAAAGGACCGAACCATCGCGTATTTTATGGCTAATGAGAGACCCTCGGAGAAGGAAGGGCGGCGGCGGGCGGAAAGAGGAAGGGAGATCGTGTACCAAGATCATTTGGAAATTTTTACTTGATTTTTCGATTCGTTTAAAAGGACGGCACGACCGCGATGCCGATTCGCGGAACTCCTGGCATTCCGCGTTTTCCCTTCGAATTAACCGCATCGCTAATGAGAGACTCGTGAAATCGCGTCATACCATAATCGGTGCTCGAATGCGTGACGCGTTCGCCACCTTTAACGAGCATGCTTAATCGGAACGCTCGCATGGAATTACGGGGGAGGATGAGATAGCTAGAGAAAGAGAGACAGAGAGAAAGAGAGAGAGACGGAAAAGAGGATGGTGGTAAAGGAGGACAATAAATCAGCACGGAACAACGCGCATTCTCAAATACCTGGCAGAAGACACCGGATCGGTGCACGATTTTACATGCGCGAGAGGGAGTGCTGCGAATGCCACCGAAGCTCAGTCACGAGCTAAGGAAGAAATTCGATCGTTCTCGATGCATTGTGATAATCCGAAATGACAACGATACATTTACTTATCTCACAATGGTTACATCGATATCGAAATCTAAATCAAAGTTTATGTATACACGTATATATCCACGCCGTATTAAGGATCTTCGTTTCGTTTCGTTTCGAGGAAAAAATTTGACGAGTTATTTGATCATCGTCATTATTCGAAACCACTATTCTTCGACCTGTTTAATCCAATTGTATTACCATTCAGATTCAAATGTAAATCGTAAAAATCTTCTCGAGCTTCTTTTTCTTTTCTGGAGAATCATAACGAAGTTTCAACTAACTTAGATACCTAACTCACTCGTCGTAACCGTAAAAGAGATTCATGATTCTTTTAAAGTCATGGAACGTTACACGTGCTACCGATCCGTAGTCCTGAAGTCGGATGGAATAAAAAGAAGACGCGAATCTAAAAACTCGATTGGCTAATGATACACGTGTTGCGATAACGCGCGAAACTCGTGTTACGGCTAGTAAGAATAAAAACGTTTTAGCGAAGGTGATATTTACAACATTGTGTCCAGGAATGGAGAAGGTATTATTATTCCGTTATTAATCAAGTTTTCTTACGCGGACAGGAAGGGCTGTCGACCGGTAGCGAAATGCTTTTCTTGCGATGCCAGCAGAGCAAACACCGCGGCGAGTTATCGACGTAAGAATATGATGCATGGGGCGCCACGCAGAGTCGAACGTTTCTTGCGGAATACTCTGTGTGCCTTTGGCGCTTGTAAACCGATTATGTATTTACGTTGCGTGCTTTCTCCGTAACCAGTATATCCTATACATTTTCGGTCAAACAAAATTTCTTTACTCTTATATCTATTGCTTCGAAAAGAGAGAGAGAGAGAGAAGAAAAAATAAAGACAGAAGAAAGAAAGAAAAAATACAAAAGAAATGTCATTACACGGAAAAAGTTTAGAAGCTATCTCTTGCGATCTATGATTTAACACATTATTGATGATCGAGGATAGCGAGGATACGTTTCATCTAGATAAAGAGTTGGCGATAACGAAGAACCAACCAGTATCGCGACATTCCAAGATGGGAATTTATAGTTCTGCGGGGTTATGAGGATCTCCAGGTGATGCCGCGAAGAGGGCAGGCATCAAGAAAAATGGCCTACTGGGAGGAGTCTTTGAAAAGTTGGAGAGAGAAATAGAGAGAGAAATAGATAGAATGAAAGCATGTGGCAGGTAAGATAAAGAGAAATAGAAAGATAGAGAGAGAGAAAGAGAGAAAGCAGGATGGGAGGGAGGGTGGTGGACACTATATCAATGTAATTGACGTAAAACCGCATCGTCGTCGTCGTCGTCGTCGTCGTCGTCGTCGTCGTCGTAGTTGTCGTCGTCGTCGTCGTCGTCGTCCTCAACGACCTTTCACCGTGAAGAAGCATATCTACCGTTATCGTCTCTTCCGCGCTTTTCCAGAAAGCGCGTACACGAGGCACGTCGATCGACGAGCCGATCGTCTCGTATAAACTACGGGACGACATCCCTGCTATGGCAGAGAACACGGATATCGATCTTTTCCTAGTAAATTTACAAGACGAGGAACCATCGACGCTAAAGTCTTGATACGATCTAAAACGTTGACGATCGAACTCTCAAGGAAATTGTGAAAAATTTTTAGCTATGGCGTGTCGTACCATCACGATAACTAAAAAGGTAGAAAGAGACAGAGACAGAGACAGAGACAGAGACAGAGAGAGAGAGAGAAAGAGAGAGAGAGAGACGAACGGTATAGTAGACTTCGATAACGATAAACTCTCTCGTTCGGGGTGCGAGAGTAACGCAGGTACACACTTGCTAGGACGTGGGAAAAGCGTGCACGTTCTTGCGTGGAAATATGCGCCGCTTTGTCGATCGCGATGAGCGAGTCCACGAAGGCAATAAAAGCTAAGAGATCGTGTAAAACGTGAGAACGATCGAGACCGTGTCTGATGAAGATCATTATCGTCCTCTCCATTATTATTATTATTATTATTATTATTATTATTATTATTATTATTATTATTATTATTATTATTATTATTATTATTATTATTATTATTATTATTATTATCATAAATACACTACGTTTATACTTTTTTCATATCATTTATTTCTTTTTCTTTTTTTTTTCTAACGTTAAATAGAGGATTATCGTAGATCAAAATTAAATCATAATACCTACGGTAGCAAAGTTTTATTAAAGCAAAAAGTATTGATCATACAAGAGACCATCTAACATTTCAATCGTTATAAACATCTGTTTTGCATCTAAAATTTCTCTCTTTCTTCTCTCTCTCTCTCTCTCTCTCTCTCTCTCTCTCTCTCTCTCTCTCTCTCTCTCTCTCTTTCTCACCAAGATTGAATTTTACAATTTTAAACTCGTCGTAGCTGCAAAGAGTTGACAGCGATCGTCATTAGGATTTCATTGCCGCCATTGCAAAATGCACCGGCTCAGATGCATAATTGGACTCCCGTCGAGTCCCAGCGCTACGAAATTTTATACATGCATATCGCCATCTAAGGTGAACACGTGGGATCAAACAGTTAACGTTTGTTTTTCACAACGTTTTGAAGGATAGTCGGACTCGGATATAATGCACTTTTCTTTTTTTTATTCTCTCTCTTTCTCTCTCTCTCTCTCTCTCTTTCTCTCTCTTCCAACGCTTCTGCATACGAACGCGACAACATGATTTTTATTTTCTATCTCGAATCGACGAAATTAGAAAATCTTACGTTTGAGTAATTGTATTCTATTTCTTTTTTTTTTTCGTTGCATCACACGCGTACTTAGGCGAATAAAATTTTTTTCTAGACACGTAGTTTTGTTCGTTTAAAGACGCGAAAAATCATTTCCATGGAAATGATTTAACGAGTCCGAACTATTTGCAGTTATACGAAGCACTTTGTCGGCACGATATCCATTCAGCATTGAATTTATTCTAGCAAAGGATAACGCGAACTTCGGAAGGAAGGAAGGAAGGAAGGAAGGAAGGAAATAAGGAATGAGAAGACAGACCGATAAGATCGGCTACCGTCGGCAAAACTGGCCCTCTCATTCCCGTCTCCTTCTCTCTTACCATTTTCCTTAGCATTTTGTAAGATCAGCCGCGTTTACCAGCGCACCTACGTACTACTACGATAAAAGCTCGATACAGCTTGTAGATAGACTAGAGTCGGGTGACAAATAGCGAGCTCGATGTATAATCCTACTATCCAACCCTTTACTTTTCTTTCATTTTTTTTTCTTTTTTTCCCTTATTCCCCGATACCGATTCTCTACTGTTCTGTCCTCATGATAAACGTTCGTAGATCCTTTCCAAGGCTGAAGCTCTCGAAAACCTT
>NC_057699.1:2833100-3070600 GCF_014466175.1 Vespula pensylvanica | reverse complement strand
GTATATAAGATGCATAATTTATGCCAATTTCTTCATCATCGTCATCGTCGTCGATGACTCTTGCTTCTTCGTCGTGATGCTACCATCTCCTTTCTAACTATTTTTTATTTAGAAATCAATTAGAAGTCAAATTAGAATTCTAGCATAATTAATAGACGTGATCGTTTAGCGAGTTTGTTCGTCTTCGATGTTTCTTTTTTCTTCTTTTTTTCTTTCCCTATTTTTTTCTCTCTCTCTCTCTTTCTATCTCAGTCTTTTTTCTCTTCTTCTTTTTTTTTTTGAACACAGACTAATAGTCGTCTCTAATCACTTCTCTCTTTTTTCTTCTTCCTTTTTTTTTCTTCTTCCTTTTTTTTCTTCTTCCTTAGGAACAACCATAAATTCCATTCTCGCTTTCCATTTGGAATGTTAGGACGGCTCGAGCGACGCGTGTAATTATTTGTTTACGAACGCCTCCTATGGTGAACGTCGTCCGTCTAAGCAAAATACCTTTTTATCCGCGTCAGGATCGAGCGTGCGTAAAGGAAAGCTAAGTTCAAAGTTCGAGCACGCTACGCTTAGCACAATAAACCGTTTATCGATGCCACAAAGCGACCGCTAGATCTCTCTTTCTCTCTCACGCATAGAACACAATGTTCATAGAATATATATATATATACACCTCTCTCTTTCTCTCTCTTTCTCTCTCTCTCTGTATATTCTTAAACGTGTTCGAAATAACGGCGCGTGAATGGACCTGTTGTAGACTCTCTGAATCGTGACGACGAAATCGTGCTTTTCTCTTTTTCTCTTTGTCTCTTTCTCCCTCTCTGTCTCTCTCTTTAATGAAAGAAAAAAAAGGGATTAACATCGGTCTCTCATAGTTCTCGATAGAAACACGAATCGTAAGAGAGCTCGACTTTAAATCGAAGACGATACCCACCCGCTGCGCATCAACCATAATCAAATCCGTGTTACGCGAAACTATTCATAACATTTCCGATTCGTACCAATGGTCATCGCATTGTGGACCAATGACGAGGCATATCGTGAACGAATATCGTGATCGTCCTTGCGTAACACGATTCTAATCTAGGACTTTGAATATCAGATTTCTTTGTGTATTATATTTTTTCTATTTAATAAATAATATCGATTTTGAATTATCTCGATTTTTAAATTATTCGACTATTTTCCAATTATTCGATATTAGATAAAAATTACAATAAAAATCGATTAATGCATAGTAATGAAATATTCAGTAATTATTGTAAATAAATTTATCGTGATTACTCTATACCGAATATTTAATCCAATTAAGTAAATCTATCATAGTGTTAAAAAAAAAAAAAATAATACGAACGATGCCAAAGCAAATATCGCTATTCGATATATGCGTTTAGCATATTCATGGTATTCTCTCTCATATGTAAATATTTTATTCGATTCAACCTGTATCTTCTCTTCGCAGCCTTGCATTTCTGGTTTTACTTGCCGTTTGAACTTACACCCATGCATCGCACTGCGTTATGTGTTGCAGTCATCGTTCGAACTCTCTTTTCTCTCTCTCTCTCTCCCTCTCTCTCTTTTTACCTACACCTACGCCGTCTCTCTTTGATCAGAGAAAAAGAAAGAGATAGAGAGAGAGAGAGAAATAGATAGAAAGAGAGACGTCGGTTTCGTAAGAATACACGTATCGCTTTATCTCGGGGCCGCTCGCGCTTAATTCACGTAGGTAGGTAGGAGACTAGGAAGAAGAGCACGTGCACATATCCCAGTCACTTTCAAAAGGTTGGGCGTTCGAACGTCGTTTGCGAAACGCAGAAGCATGCCGGCCATTTTTTCTTTCTACTCGAACCAGATGCATCGGCTATGGCTCGTAAATCGTTACGAGAGCTACGGCGTTAAGTAATTTCGTAACTAATCTCTCTTTCTCTCTCTCTCTCTCTCTCTCTCTCTCTCTCTCTCTCTTCTCTTCTCTTCTCTTCTTCGTAAACGCAAAAGTTTCCATCATCCAGACTCGTCCTTGCGTTCTAAAAAGAACTTGTACAGAGAACGTAGACAGATACAGACGATAGAGAGAACAGAGGACGAAAGTTCCCGAGGGAATGCAGCGTTATAAATTCTGAGATGCGAAAGAGAAAAAATAAATAAATGTAAAATGTTTCTGGAAAGAGAGTAAATTGATTTTCAAAATGAAAATAAAAATGTTCGATCGTCGTATTTAATTGTTTCTTTTTCCAGAGATTAGATTAGAAATGTATCGATTTATCGATTGAAATGAAATTGAGGAGAGGAGTTGACATAGGATGTTAGTTGATTCGTCGAAGAAACTCGCCAAGATGAGATAGCATTGCGTTGACCTCGATGCTAAGATGCCATAGTAGGTGTAGGTGGATGAGTTGTGCCTCATTGTCGGGGCGGCATAGCATTAGAATACATTAGAGAAGGGGACTCATCCTCTAGACCGAACACATCTGTCTCTTTCCTCGCGTGTTCGTGGACAAACGAATGAGAGAAGAAGAAGAAGAAGAAGAATAAGGAAGAGGTCAGAAGAAAAGGGACAGAGAAGAAAGAAGAAAGAAGAAAGAAGAAAAAGGAAAGAAAGTAAGAAAGAAAGAAAGAAAGAAAGAAAGAAGGAAAGAATGAAAAGAGGGTGGGAGCGTTTCGCTTGTGATTTCTCGATGATTAAACGCTAGCGAGGCCATTGAATTATGTTATGAACGTAGCTGGACTTGCAAAGGGGCGTGATCGATGCCGTGCCAAGATGCGACTAACTAGTCTCTTCTAGGACAACGTTTATTAGCTAATCGCAATGTTTTCTCATAGAAGAACATATAACGGAGTTGGTTGAAGGTACATATATATATATATTTATATATAAAATCTCGGGCGTATAAAAGAAGATAGCGTGTTTGAGAATCTTAGAGATTAGAGTAAGTAAGTTGAAATATATCATTTTAACGTCAACCAACGACGAATCGAAACGTGATCGATGTACGACCGTAAATTACTTTCACAAACGTATAATTCAAACGGTGTGGCTTAGCGAGAAATACCATTCAGATACGGAGAGAAGGTTAATGTAAACAAGCGATTTCACGCTGTCTCTTAGAACCGTACAAATTACTTCTCGGTCTGGCGGTAGCTTCGATTTCTCTTGGCGAACGACACCCAGATCTGCCCTCTGGATCTTTCACGGTTGACCAAGTGGAGGCGTTAATTAAGATATTTGCGAACGTGCGGATACGACGACGGTGAAGGAGATAAATAAGAGCTTTACTACTTCTCTCGTTAGTAATACAGGTAGCAGGATTGATTCGATCGAAACGAGCCCTCGTTTCTCTATACGCGTATTAATTAAACCGAATTAAGTTCTATCGAGAAAGGGCTTGACAGAAATCGATATGGACGAATAGATGGAATGTTTTTTCTTTTTCGAAAAAAAGAAGAAAATTAAACTAATCGCGTGTATCTAAATGTACCTTGGAGATTAACGTCGTAAAAGTTTCACATTCTAGAACATAAACGGGATAGTCGCTGTTCGTGATATTAAAATCCCGTTACAAATCAAAACGCTAAAGCTGACATCAACGAAAGGAGAGTAAAATTTGTCATAGACTTAACATCCCTCTTATTTTCATTCTCTACTCTAGTTCTCTCGTAGACGCGTAGGAAGATAAAACGTGGATGCGTCGGCTCTATGTTCTACCAGTGGATTTATGGTTATAGCAGAAAGAGTTAATGGGTATTAAGAATCATGCCGAGGAAACTGCTGTACTTATGATATATCCGTAAAGAAGGAAATGTCGTTCAATGGGATTCATTTCGTAGGACGTCGCTCATCGTTGAAATTTTCACGAATAACGGGCTAATATATTTTTTAATAAATTAGATTAGACAAGGATCGAGTCATTCAAACCGAGATCGGGAAAATTGAGTTCCCTCAAGCTGCGGATATAAGGGCTTTTTTAAAAGGAACGACGAGCATCATGGATAAAACAGGTTTTACGAGATGGCACAGCACGCTATTATCAACGACAAGATACGAATTTAATTACTCTTCCCTCTTTCTCTCGCGAGTGATTAATCATTCCGAAAGCTCGGGAACCTGAAGAAGAGAGAGAAGAAGGATAACCACGCCTCTATCCACGAAGTATCTTAGGAAGAAGGTGGTGAATGTCTTGGAGGAGACTTAATTAAATTATAATCTCGTTCACACAGGTGCTCCGATTAAAGGACTTGCCTTTTGTCCTCGTTAAAGGTCTCTCTCTCTCTCTCTCTCTCTCTCTCTCTCTCCCCCTTTCTTTCTCTTTCTTTACGAGTGTAAAACAATAAGACGAATCGTGTGGCCTTTTTCTTGAATTAACTCGACAAAGTATCGGCAGGTAATCCTTAATTAGCCGAGCTAATTGCATGCAGAAAATGTTACGCGCCGTGATTTATTAAACCCGCCTTCGTTCTAATTAAGTGTAAGCCGAGCAAGCAATATTGTAGGGCAGGAACATCGAACGGAAACAATTACGATAGCTTGAAGGAGGAGAAGAGGGAGGAGTCACTGTGAGAGAGAAAGAGAAAGAAAGAGAGAGAAAGAGAGAAAGGGAGAAAAAATACAGAAAAAATAAGAAAAAAAAAATTCAAAAGAAAATGCGCCGTTCGCGAGCAACGCGAGAAGCACGCAAAGAATCTCGAGTACCACCTTCCGAGGTAAAGGTTCGTTAACCCGTTTGTCTTCCCCTTGGGATCCACCGTGTCCCAACCGTGTTTGCCTTTTTAGGTACACCCGGCAAGCGAGAGACGTGTTTCGCGAAGCGACGTGTTCGTAATTTGCGAAATACGCATCGCTCGAGTGCCACCGAGTTCTTTTTTAATCTTGCTTTTCTTTTCGGATTTTTTCTTTTGGATATTTTTTTCAACTTTTTTTTTTTTTTTTATTGTTTTCCCTTCCTCCATTCTCTTTCATTATCTCAACGCTTTCATCGAAGCTTAGTTACCAACATCGCGGACAAAGGGGAGATTATTTCGTATTTTAGATTACCTCGTAATTATCTACAAGGAAGAGAAGGAGTAGGTCTATCTATCTATATGTAAAATAAAGTCAGTCCGATGTCTTCGAATTGATCAGATTCGATCTTAAAAAGAGCAACTCCAACTGGAGGTACCATTCCAGAGTCATCGGCACGGATCCCGCAATCGTTATCGTAGCTACTGTCTCGAAGATCGAGTTTCTCCGGCGAAGCGGAATCGTGATGTTTCTGGTAGATCGATCTCTCGTAGGAACATGTTCGAAATGATTACAACGCCGTCGTAGACCGGAAGGTGAAACGTGAATCATGTTGCACACAGGGAAAGCACACAATTAAATCTAACCGAGTGCGAGTACTCGTCCTAGAGCTTTCTTGTGTGTGGGCTCCTCTTTTCTCTTCTCTTTGAACGTCCTGTCGATAAATTATTGCTATTCGCCGTCTTGTTCTAAAGTCGGACTACTCGGTTCTTATATAACATCGACGATGATCGAAGTAAAACGTGCCATGTTGGAACGTATCTTCGATAGTCCGTTTCGATTCTTGTTCTCCGTACCAAAGATTAAATAAAAGAAAACGAAAAAAGAAAAAATAAGAAAGGAAAAGAGATGGATGGATAGAAAGAAAGAAAGAAAGAAAGAAAGAAAGCGTACGATCGTACGATTTCGTTTTCGATAACGTATCTTCCTAATTGAATGATTATATCATTCGAGTTAATAGTATAGTCTGTTAATCTTCGATGAAACCGAAACAAATCGAAGATCAAAAATTAGCTTTTAATAGGCACTGATCGAATCGTTGAACGTACATAAGTGAATGAGAGAAAGAGGGAGTGAAAGATAGAGAGAAATAGAACGTGTGCATTATCTTTGTCTCGTGACGTTAACGCAACATTTTCTCTCGTGTTTTATATCGACGTAAGAAATCTTAATTATCTTCATATTAAAATATCTCGACAAATATATTCCCTAATATCTAAGGAGGAATGGCATTCATACACATAATCAGTAGGTGATTAAGTAATTAAGATAGGATCGACTAATTGGATACTGCGGGACGATTAATTAAACGTTACTTTGTACTTTGGATATGAAGAATTAAAAAGAAAACTAAATATACGTTCTACATATTTCTAAAAATCCTCACGCGCTCTAGATCGAAAATCTCACGCGACTTATCACAAATCTTTATCGTCTGAGAAATATCGTATCGTCTCGATCGGAACACAATCGCGAAATAGAAACGCGAGTTACTAGATCTTTTGGTTTGCTATATATATATATATATATATATATATATATATATATATATATGTTTCTTACTATAGATCGTTCATTAGATTTGTAAATCTTGTCTGGTAAAAAAGAAATAGAAAAAAAGAAGATACTTAAAAAGAAATCATATGTGAACGTCGATGGTTCATCAAGCGATCGATCGATCGATCGATCGCTCGATTTGCCAACGTTTCCATCTTTCGTAACTCAAACTTGATTAGCATAAAAAAAAAACGAAAGAAAAAACGAAATCATACAATCCAATCGATTAGTGCATAGAATTTATGAGCTCTCAAGAATCTGACGATCCTTCGTTAATTTTAATTCGTACACGCTTAATTCAGGAATGTCTTTCAGAAGGGGTGGTAATAGAATAATACGATTTTGCACATGTATTGCGTCGTCTATTCTCGCCAATCTATAACTTAGATATATCGCTTAGAGAGTGAATGTCTTTCGCGGTCATACAGGTGCGCCTTAATCGTTTTACCTTTTGTCGGTAGATATAATATACATACATAAGTAGATACGTTATCTTCCCACTAACAATTTCACTTCGATTTTCTCAAATCATATTTTCTATTCGTCTCTCTTAAACTTTTATTTTAAAACTATTTTTAATTAACTTAAGAAATCGATGTGAAGTTTGTGATTAGGTACGATTAATAAAGGTAGACGATAGGAAAGATAAAGATAGTTAATCAAAAATCTATCTTTATCTCTCTTTATCTCTCCAAACTAAGCAAACTTAATTTAGATATTAACGTCGCCTCTTAATAATAAAATAGAAAGAAGTACTAGTTATTTTAAGAATATCTTTCTAATTGATTGAAGATAACATTGTACATATATATATATATATATATATATATATATATATATATACATATTAAATTAAATAATATAATACGTCTATGTTTGATCATTGGGTTGAAGGAGAAATCAATGAAATCGTTATATCGATGGGGGTATGTACCTACGTACGATCTAATAATCTATCGACGAAATAGGAACGATCATTTTCCTCTTTGAGAGTAGTAATCTCTTCGATAGAGTTGAGTAGCAGTAGGTAGTATATAGGACTTAAGTACGGTGCGAACAAGAGTCGAGTTTGCAGTCGATCGGTTTTGCGGTCGACTCGTTAACCGCAATATAAGCGACGTACAAATGAGCGATAACCGTTTGAGCTCTTACATAGAAACGTTTGTAAGAGAAGAGAGGAAGACAGAGAGAGAGAGAGAGAGAGAGAGAGAGAGAGAGAGAGAGAGAGAGAGAGAGAGAGAGAAAAAGATAAGGAAAGAAAGAAAGAGAAGGAGAAAAACGTTATTCCAATTAAGTTAAGCCAAGAGTCCTTTGATCTTTTCTTCGGAGACTTCTCTCTTAAAGGATTCACGAATCTAATCTCGTGTAGAAAGGCTCGAGTTATCGCACCCGCATCCTCTTCCTTTGGAGAAACTTTTCCGCGCATAGAGCAACGCCCATCTGATTAGAAGCAAGCACTCGTGCATACATATGTTTTTCTGCATACACGTATAATACAAGTAGGTACGTGTCTCTAGCAAAAGAGGAAAACACGTTAAGCGTATAAAGAATATAACAAGTCGCCTCTTTCTTTCTCTCTCTCTCTCTCTCTCTATCTCTCTCTTCTAGCGATCTTATCATCTTTATTAGATTTCTCTGCAAACGTAAACTCGGTCGCAAACAGCAGCGATTTTACGAGGTATACTCCGTTTGTCCGGTATCTCGATTTCCGAAATCCTTATTTCTCTTTCTTAGAGGAGACATAGTTAAACCATAAGATAAAATAAACTAAAGTAAACTAAAGTAAAATAAAGTAAGCACGGCGAACGGTGTAATTGTTAAATTCCTTGCGTAAGATCGTCGTTAAACGTTGTCCAGGAGCGGTGAGCCGAGCCATATGGGAACTCGGAGATTTTGCATTTGAATGTGGAGGCGGTCCAGGTATGGAAGTACCATAACACCTCGATCTTAAAGGTAAAAACAAGTCGATGCTCGTGGATAATTTGAGCCGTTACTTCGCTTCAAAGAGGAAAGAGAGAAATAGAAAGAGAAAGAAGGAGAGAAAAAGATTCTTGCTATAAATATCTCTTCTTAGCGGAGAGAAGGGAGATTTACGATCTAAGGGAAGAATCGATATCTCTCTGGCAAAGGTATATCGTGTTATAGTCGTCGATCGAAAACGTAACGAAAAACCGTACAGGTTTGTAACACTCTTATCGTGCTTTGAGAGAAGCTTCGCGTGGTACTTTGCTTTAGACGCCATTTCTTGAAAGACCTTGGCGGTGATACCTACCAGCTTGGAAACGTTCCATGCACTCTCTCTCTCTCTCTCTCTCTCTCTCTCTCTCTCTCTCTCTCTCTTTCTTTCTTTCTCTCTCGCAACATGTGTAGTTAGGTGCACAAGGATTACACGAGCTTACAGTACCTACTCCGGTGCTCATTAACATGCATTCACGCCGCAATATTTATCGTTGTCGGTTTCTCGTAACAGCGGCGCGTCTTAAACGCAACTCGCGCAAAACGCTCTGTCCTCTTTGGACGCGACCACACATCCAGATTCTAGATAAAGCCGCCACACGAAACGAAACGCAAACGTTACGCACGCACAACGCGTACTTACTTGCGTACACGCGAATCCCCGACACCAACACTAACACCATCACCTTCACCGTCACCATCACCATGCTACCACCACCGTCGTCGTTGTCGTCTTCGTCGCTACTTCCACGTCTTTTCGTATCGCTCCTTACAACCAACTCGCTAAGCTTCTTGCGCGAATCACTTTGTCGAGGTAGATATCCTCGTTTGTAAAACGATGTGACTACCCCATGGAATGTGCAAAACTTAACTACGTATAAGTACGTATTTCATTTTAACATATTCATTCCCTTCCCCTTTCCTTTCGTTTTAACAAATAAACTTTTTCAGATCAGACGAGAATTTTTCTTTAGATTCGTTCGATCTTCAAACATAGGCTATTTGAAAAATTATAAAAGAGATATTTAAATATTCCGTCATTTATTCTATCCTCCTAAATGGATAATAGATTTTTTCATCGAACAAATAAATTGTTTCATTTTAGAATTTCGTATTCGCGTTTCATCAGCGACACTGAGAAGTATTGACTTAGGTAAGATTTAGGAAACTCTTGAAATAAACGGAACGAAGATTACGATTCATTTGATAATTTCACACGCGTCGTCGAGTCCTCTCCCTCGACTCGGAAAAAGAGGTTTAAGGTAAACGTCGTGGCGTGAGCGATTAATCAAATGGATATTAAGGTCGCAAAGCCTATCTAAGCATTGCTCGTTCCTAACCGGTCCTTCGAGGCTTGGCGCCAAGCATAGCTTTTACGATATTACTCGGGACGCGAGTAATGCCCCTTCTATCTCTATCTTTTTCTCTTATTAAATAGAAACGAACGAGAGAGAGAGAGAGAGAGAGAGAGAGAGAGAGAGAGAGAGAGAGAGAGAGAGAGAGAGAGATTGTGACCTCGAAGAGACGAAAGATCGATTCCAAGCCAAACTTTTTTCTATAATAAAATATACCCGATTATCGCATCGGTGCATAAGGAATAATCTGTTGTATCTAATTATTTTTAATGAATATTATTATCTCGGTTCTCTGATAAAAACTGATGTCAACTCAGCAGGGTTGGTAAAAAGTATCAATGTTGGGTTCTTCATTGGTAGCACCGTGGGAGATCGTCCTCGGAAGTAGGAAAGAACGGTGAACGAAGAAGAAGAAGAAGAAGAAGAGAAGAAGGAGGAGGAGAAAGAGGAGGAGGAGGGAAACTAGTCGAGTATAGTGAACGTTCAGCCTTATACAGGAGAGAGGAGTTAGCCGTTCTTATCTGCATCCGTCTATTGCGTTCTTTTACCCCCCAAAGCAAAGCGCACAGTCCAAGTTCGAGAAGAAACTTGACGCGTTCAGTCGATTAGCATAGCTCTCTTGGGATCTTTAGGAATTTACCGTATAAGGTAATATAAGGTTGTTCCTTACCTCTCTCTTCTTGTTTTTTCAATCGGAAAAAGTCGATCGTCATCGTCACCTAATTTTTGTTTCGCGTGAATATGTAATCGAAGGAGAAAAAAAAAATACAAGAAAAAGAAAAGAAAAAAAGAAACAACAAGAACCTCAAACTTTTATCCTAAAGCGGATAAAAGAAGGAAGAGAATCTTTCTATACATGGTTGAGCACATATGTATAACACAACCAAAGTCGTTCCTCCTTTTTCAGCTTTTCCAGCAATGATATCTAATCCAGCAGTCAGTCACTCGCGCGGAAAATCTTAATTAGAGTCAATCCAGAAGTGCAAGTTACTTTGGTTCAGTTAGAAAAAAGAAAAAGGAAAAAGTAGAAGAGAAGTCCAGTACCGAAATAGCAGTGGAATGAAGTAACGTTTACGTAATACTTTCCTGAAGCACTAGAAGGTTGACGACTCCTTCGAAAATGAAAATATCAAGGAAAGAGGAAATAGAAGTAACTAGAAGATAGATAGATAGATAGATAGATAGATAGATAGATAGATAGATAGATAGATAGATATATATAGAGAGAGAGAGAAAGGAAGATAGAAACGCGTTAGAAACGGTGACGAAAGCACTTGCCATGAACGTTTCTGCGTGCGAATTCACGGATGCAAATCAGGCAGGTAGTTCGAATGTGCGATTGTGCTGCGGCACGCGAAGGCGTACACGGCCTTTGGTGCGCAAACTTGTCAAGAGGATGCTTGCCTCTAGAAATAAGCTCCGTCGTAAAACAACCGACGACATGCCAACGTAATTAACTTTCTCTCTCTCTCTCTCTCTCTCTCTCTCTCTCTCTCTCTCTCTCTCTCTCTCTCTTTCACTTCTAAAACATCATTCGTAGTAAATGGACTGTCCTATTCACCCCCATAGAATTGAAGGAAATGCAAGGTGCCAAACAAGGGCGAAGTCAAAAGTAATTAACACTTTCGTCCCTTTTTTATTTGTTATCATTAATTAATAATAATAACAATAATAATAAGAAAAAAGAATTCATCGAAATTTATTGATCACGTTAATAAATAATAATTTACGATAGTTGCATATTTATTTATACGTCGGTATATCACAAAATCAAGTCAGATATCTGTCATTTACTTCCGCGCCGGTTATCGAACAATATAGATACATACTCTTTACTTGTCACGAATCGATCATAATAGTTGTAATATTTGTTCGATTGATACGACCCGCATTTAAAGGGTTTATCTCGTATCTTTTATAAAAAAATATGAAACAGATTTTACAGGTTAGGATTAATACCAAAAGAGAACCATCGTTCTTTGTTTAATTAATTATCACGATTCGTACTCGAATCGTTCGGAGTATTCGACGATAAATGCGTTTTCATGAGAGAAACTTTAGGATAAAGGTACATATACAAATATATGTATGTGTGTGTGGAATCGGCCACTGACAAACCTTATCCATGGTGATTACCAACAAAATGATGGGTAATCATCAGGGAAGCGAGAGAAATCTAGGTAGTTTCTAGGAATATATTAATAACATCATTATACATTTCCTTGAATTCATGGAGATTATCGTACGTGCCAAAATGTGGTTTGGCCTTTAGCTAAAATAACCGAGCTTCGTGTAAACTGTATACTATTTGACGGTGAGGTATGGAAGAGAAGAAAGAGGAGAAGGAGAAAGAGCGACGTGGTCGATGCCTAGGACAACTCGTGTTCCTTTCCCTCGTCGCGTATCGATCCTCCTCAACTCGTCTTCGTGTCGACGGGAGAAGAGAGGGGTAAGAGGGATAAGAGGACAACGTTGACGCACGCGCCGTATTCACCGTAATGACAAAGCACACGAGGCTTTCGTAAAGTGTCAATTCGTTGGCGATGCGGGTAGGTCGGGGACAAAGAGTCAAAGTCGAGCCGAGTAAGGAACATCGAATACATGAAACGCATCATATATAATATATATATATATATATATATATATATATATATATATAGAGAGAGAGAGAGAGAGAGAAAGAGAGAGAGACGTATGTATGAGCGAATGTAAGCGTGCAACCTGGTAGTAGATATGTACGTAATCATCAGCCATAATTAGCCCGTTGTGTTGCGGCTGATAAAAGAGCGTCAAGAGAGTAACGGAGAAGGATTGAAAGAGAAAAAGAGAGAGAAAGAGATAGCAATAGGTGAGTGACCTCTCGCCTCGGGCGGGGTTCACCGTAGGGTCTTTGGTAGGGGTCGAAAGGGACTGAGACTCTCTGTCTCTCTCTCTCTCTCTCTCTCTCTCTCTCTCTCTCTCTCTGTAGTCTTCTCTTTCTTTCTCGCGCTCGTTCACCTCTTCTCTTCCTCTAACATCAGAGGCCGATCTATTCGTCCCTCTTCCTCTCCTCTCCTCTCTCTCTCTCTCTCTCTCTCTCTTTTTCTCTTTCTCTCCCTCTCTCTCTACGTCTTTAGTTCTAGTCGAGGACAACGACCCCTCGGTCACCTGGAAGAGGACCCACTTCACCAAGAAACTCGTCAATTTTTCGCCTATCGATCGTGGAAACTCTCCTTCGAGGTGGCCAAGGGGAATCATCACGCGAACAGCGACGTGCCTCCACACTTCGACACGCGATCCCATAAGGATTCAAGACTTACTCCCACGATGCGTTGTGCGGCACGTCTCTTACTACCAACCTACACGCAGCGCTCTTACACATTCATGTCAGCCAGCCAGCCCACCTGCTCTCCAAGACCCACGCCTTGAATAGCGCCGCCGCGAGGGATTCACCGAACGTGACTTCAATTTTCGATCATGGTTTCAGCGAAAGTTTTCGGTTAACCCAAACTCATACTCGACAGAACCACCGACAACTTTCCATAATCGTGACGCTTTTTTTCGTCGATCGGTCCATTATTGGTCCATTGGTCCATTGATCCATTGGCTCTTTAGATTTACAAGTCTTCCGGGAATTCGTTTGAATACGACCCGACACCTATCTACCTACCTACCTACCTACCTATCTACCTGCCTGCTTGCTTGCCTACCTACCTACCTACCTATCTACCTACCTACCTACCTACCTCCACCACCACCACCATCACTATCGGTTAGTCGCCAGACAATGGCTCCTATCTTGAACGCTTGCATGAACGCGCACGCTTATAGATCGCACCAATTATATGCGCCGTCGTAAACTGCCGTGCGATGACTCAATTTGTTCCGCATATTATACCGCAGATAGAGGCGCCGTTACTTTACATAATTTTCCATCTAATAATCGCAGCCTCGTGTATAATTATAGGTGTGTTTCCTCGTTTAAATGTTTATCACGTTGAACGGAAGCAAGATTGCTTCTATTTCGTATATGATAAGTGTACACACAGACGTGAAATCTATCCTTATGTACTACTCGTGTACATACGTTTATATCGACATGCAACATGTAATAACATTATACGACGAGTATAGATACGTGCGACATAATGTATAAATATGAGATAGCACATTACGAAGACGAAACAGAAGCATTCCTGTAAAATTAAATTCTTCGTTTTTTTTTTTTTCGTAGATTTTAAATTACAAATAATGCGAGACTTGTCACAAAGCCAATCTCTCATTAACCTCCATAAGCAAAAGTATTTTTTGTCGCAAATTAAAGACCGAACGAAAGAGAGATACAATTTGGTAATATACGGTATGCACGTATGTATACTTCGTTTTCGTTTATATTATTTTTACTTCATTATTTACCCATATACCTTAAACATTTTCATTTTTGATTATCGCGAAGTTTGGAAAGGATTTTCTCAACTTAACGAGTTTTTTCTTTTTTATGATTTCTTCTTCGTTGATAGGAGAAAAAAGAGGATAACTTGGAAGTCTTCAACGATGATCATGGTTCGCGGTTGATTCGATGATTTTGGTTTCAAGACCACACAAATAGAATTTAATTTCCGAATTATTCCGACGTCGACTGGATATTTCTCTTGAAGGGGTAATTGACACGCCTCGACTTTTGCGAGAGAACGCTGTGGAATTTTACTTGGTGTAATCGACGATCATCCAACGTCGAGTGTTATGACAGCGGCTATATACGTTGAGAAATATTCTTGGAATCCGTTGAGCAGTCGAGTACGACGTTAGTCTTCGACCAACGCTGGATTTTGTTTATAGAAGGTGTTAAATTATTATGCTTGTTTATTACTGGAGTATTAAGTCGATGACGAACGACGAATATCTTTCATACCATTGATCTTAGTGTCGTTTTCTCTTACATGACATTCCTTGAAAATTTACTGATAATATTTCATTACCGATAATTCTATTATCTCGAAAGAGATGTGATTAATAAAATATATTCCTACGAAAGGAAAAAAGAGTTAAGTACTTACGACGCTTGAAAAATACATTACCACGGAGAGCATCGATCGAATGATAAGTTTCATTTTACATCGATACGATCGATTTAAATTCGACCCTCTCTTCGATATTGGATGTACTTCGTCTGTCCATTTTTATAATAAAAAACGACGAAAAATTAGAAAAAAAGAAAAAGAAGAAAGTAAATATAAAGAAAAGACAAATGAAAATGAAAATGAAAATCTATTAGATTCTTGCACGTTTGTGTCGCGTACATAATCGTATGCGTAGATACGTACGTATTGTACGTCGAATAAAAAATAATAAGCATGGAAAGAATTAACATAATCATATTACCTACCTGCAAGCTCATCGTAGAGGTCGTCTTATCTAATTGCTTCATTAGTCGTAATATCTTATTAACGGCGGAAGCGCGGCGGAACGTCGTAGGGATCGATGCGCTTATTAATCGTACGATCCACACGTGGTGCCGATGCGTAATGATCCAGCGAGAGCTCGCGCTAATTCGTGAGGCTTGCTTGGAGACGGTCAAAGCTGCCGGCATCGTATAACACAGGAGATGCTGCTGCAGCGTATCGATGCGTTCGAGTATGCATGTTGTGCAGAGAGTTGTGTATGTATTTGAGCATGTATACATTCTCGTCAGAACGGGTAAGGGACAAAGTACTGAACGTTGGCTCTCTCTCTCTCTCTCTCTCTCTCTCTCTCTCTCTCTCTCTCTCTCTCTCTGTCTCTCTATCTCTCTCTCGTACACATACACGAACACGTAAACGCGAACACGGCGTAGAGATTAGCTCGCATGGAAGATCCAAGCCGAGAGTTGGCTCGATCCAAGCAGCCTCGTGGGAAGTGCCCGCACCCCATAAAGAGAGTACATCGGGCTGGTAATCACGAGTCACTCGGTAATGATAACTATCTGACGTAATAGTAAATTCGTTATGCCGTCGATAAAGGTTATTCGCGAGTCATTACTCCGATTTCCCATTAGCCACGTGTATAATAAGCGGATATCGGCGTTCGCTCTGTTTCCACGATGTAAAGTCGGAAGAGAGATTAAGAAGGAAGAGAAAAGGAAGAAAAACCAAAAAAAGAAGAAGAAGAAAGGATTAATTAAGCCTGATTGAGAGAGAGAGACAGAGAGAGAGAGAGAGAGAGAGAGAGAGAGAGAGAAAGAGAGGTACTATCAACGTGTAACCAGCTTAATCGTTATAATATAATAATGTAGGTGTATAACGGATATTAACGTGGTCAATGTAAAAGATATATCACGTTGTAGTTTCAGGATTTTCTAACGTCTTAGATTCG
Organism: Vespula pensylvanica; assembly: GCF_014466175.1. Lineage (NCBI taxonomy): Eukaryota > Metazoa > Arthropoda > Insecta > Hymenoptera > Vespidae > Vespula > Vespula pensylvanica. The sequence continues at coordinate 3,054,640 of NC_057699.1, read as the reverse complement.
TCACGCTATCGAGTCCTCTCGTTAATCGTTCGGCTCGCATGCGATAAGGAAGAATACAGTGAGGTGGTAACGAGGAATCCGTGATCCTATGTTCCCAGGTAGGAAGTGGAGAAGAAGAAGAAGAAGAAGAAGAAGAAGAAGGGTGGTTGGCTATGGGAACCATCGGATCGTGGTTGTATGCATGTAGATGGCTAGGAGACTGGAGAGGCGCTAAGATCCTGAGAGAAAGAGAGAGAAAGAGGAAGAGAGAGAGAGAGATAGAGGAAGAAGTAGAAGAAGAAGAAGAAGAAGGCCACGTTGAGATAGGCTCGCTCACGAAGAAGGTGGTCTATTAGCTAGCTCTATAGCCCTTCTCCTCCCAGCGTTGCTAGAGGAAGTAGCCATATCTATGATCTTGTTCGATAAGATACGACAGGTAAAAGGAAGTTCGCGTGGCCTTTCTCACTCGAATACAAGCGTTTCGTTTTAGGTGTTAAGACTTAACAAACGTGCCCTACATTTCTTTAAGCGTCGACCAAGGAAGTACTTACATACATACGTCGTCGTAACGATCGAAAGTCCACTTTTCTCGGAGATATCGGATAAATCTCGGTCGAGTAAAAACGAAATAAAAAAATTTATATATACCAACGAAAAAAAATGAAGAAGGACGAGAAAAAGAGAGAGAGAGAGATTTCTGTGGAATCGTCGCCGAAGGAAAGGAACACGAAGGCTCGTGCTCTCTGTGTAAAGAAAGAGAGAAGTAAGCAAGCAAGCAAGCAAGCAAGCAAGCAAGCAAGCTGGGTTGGAGGGCGCAATACTCACGCCACGGATTCCACGGATGCAAATTCGCTTGAGCTATCGCTGAATCGTGAGTCTCTTCTTTGGCTCCGAAGGGAAAAGACAACAGGCTACGAATATAAGAAGCGGCGTCTACGGAATCGAGAGATACTCTCTCTCTCTTTCTCTCTCTCTCTCTCTCTCTCTCTCTCTCTCCTTCTTTCTCTTTCTCTCTTTCTCTATAGTATATCGATGCCGTAGCAGTTCAGGTACGTCGATGCGGTACGTGGATGCAACATGGATGCAACGTAGATGCACCGTTGCACTTGCACCACGATTCCAAAGGACCACAGCGGATGCATGATGTATATCCGCCACCGGGCTATGCAGTGGCGAATATGCAAACCAGTGGCTTGCCCGTACGAGGTCAACTCTCTCTCTCTCTCTCTCTCTCTCCTCTCTCTTTCTCTTTCTGTCTCTCTCTCTCTCTCTCTCTCTCTCTCTCTCTCTCTCTCTCTCCACTTCGCCTTCCAACATCTATGCACCCCCGCGACGTCCAAGCTGGGCCCCACCGAAGAACGAGTCGGTCAGCACAGAAGGAAGTCGTAAATCATTTATATCTGTATTTATATGTGAGCCCATACATATAGACGTTTCTCGGTTGGGCCCACTTTCTCACTACCGATCTCGTAGATCGTTAACCCTTTAACGCTTGTTTCAAACGCTCTATTCTTTCACATTGCTTTTTTCTTTTCTTTTCTTTTCTTTTCCTCTCTTTTTTTTCTTTTTCTTTTTCTCTCCTTTATTCCTGCAATTTATTTCCATTGAGAGAAGTTCAATTACCATTATTTTATTCTCTCGCTGTATATATATATATATATAGTTCGCTAACTTTCGATCTCAACAATGTGCTTGTGTTTGTCGTTGTCTTCGTCCTATCTAAGTTTTCTAACGTTACGCCGACTGATTTACACTTATGATCCCGACTACAGTTTTGTTAACTCTCCATCGACGCCGGCACCAATCATCCACGCTAACTACGATAAATATAGATTCTGACAAGTCGTTAAAGGTACGCCATGATTCGTGGCGGAGTCGATCAAAAGCAAAGCTTGATTGAGATTTATGCTGATAACATCGGCCGAGATATAAATACTCGACACCGTATGAAATCGCATAAATCTATTATCGGATCTATCCACCTCGCCACGGGATTTCTTCTTCTCTCCGTCATCTTTGATCTAAAATTATATTCCTCGGACTTATTTTTAAATCGTTTATATTAATACTAAAGTATTCATTCGGATAGCTTGTAATTAATATTTTCTAATAAAACTAATTAATATTTTAACGAATTTCTACACAATAATTACTATTTCAATTTAAATACAAGTAAATAATACGTATATTAAAGAAATAATATATAATATTACTTGCAATTGTAGAAGGATACTGTCAATTAAATTAGAAGGACAATCGTTTATTGATTGACCTTTCTCTTCTCGTATTGAAATTTTATCTTCAATCAGAAAGATTAATTTTCGAACGAATACAAATTATTTTTATGATACGATACTTATGATGAAATGAAACTATACACGTACATACACACACACACACACACACACACACACACACACATATATATCTACGTACATAGATAAAATCGAATGCAATTTCTCGTGTGAGAATTGCTTTCCAGAAGATTACATTAGAACGTAGAATCTTCCAAATACTCTCGTCGACTTCTCGGTGTAATAGAGATGGAATAAGATGAAACGTGCGACCCTTGGAAATCGAGGGCGATCGTTCGAGATCTTTTCAGGGTTGCCTGTGAACTCGAAGGGAGGCATTCCTACACGAGTTAAATTTCTCCTATCTCGTAATGATAGTAAAACGGTGAAATAGGGGATCGGGACGCGATTGGGGGCGGAGGCGGGCGGGTGGTGATCGAAGCGCGAACGAAGAGAGTAGAGAGTTGCACTGTGTGCAACGATCGATACGCGATAGCACCCGGGATAGCTCGCGGACTTTGCCATGGCCGAGTTCCCCGTGTGTTATCCACTTGCGAGTTGTTATGGTTCTTCGATCGGCGCTACTGGGTCAAGCGTCGATGCATCCAAGGGCACGAGAACTTGTTCGTAATTTTCTGATCGTTTGCGAAATTATCGTGATTATCCTGAAAATCGATACGGTCTGTGCATTTATTTTAATAAAAAATAAAACATTTCGAAAATCCAATCTTTCGAATATCCAGCAAATATGCAGAAAAAAAAGTTTGTCCATTCCTCGACGAAGAATGCGAATGTCATCTTTATAAGACATCTATTAGGTACTATCTCTAACAAGATCGCAGATGTTTTTTCGTCTTTTTTTTTAAATAGCAAGGAAACGATAAATGATTAGATATAACATAATATACCGAGAAGCATGACACGTACTCGACGAAGTGGAGGATGATAATCTGGTTGAATCTGTGTACTCTCTCGTATATATATAAACGAAGGATCGATCGTTCACATATCTTTTTCGATGCGACCGAGCACGCGTCCCACGTGCGCCTCTCTCCGACGTCGATTTTCCGCGGTTACCCTCTCGGTAATGCACGTGACGTAGCTTCGCGTACCGAGCAGGTGCCAGCCGTGGCACAAAACGGCCCGTTTAGCTTGTCTACCACGTCGCATCGGCTAAATGAAAGAGAGAGAGAAAGAGAGAGAGAGAGAGAGAGAGAGAGAGAGAGAGAGAGATAAAGACGGAGGTGGTCGTGCCACGCGATAATGCGTTTATTGCGATAGCCAATTTACGATACACCGTTGTGCGCGAACATGTTTCATGTTCTTCCCTCCTTCATCTAATCCCTTCGTTTTCTTTTGCCATATTATTTTTTTTTTCTTTTCTTTTCTTTTCCCTTTCCTTTTTATCCTCTTTAGAAAAAAAGTTCTGGCTCTTCTTTTTGTTTCTTTTTTTTTTTTTGCATTTCCTCTTTTCTTTTTTTTAATCCTTTTTACGATCTAAGGTATCTATCTCTTGATTCAAGAGAATGATAGTTTCCATACGCAGGGTCATTACACGGCGGTTTAACGCCTATGCTTTGGTCACGGACCAAGCTCGATTACAACGTTCTCCATTATCGGCACGAAGATCGTGCTCGTTTAATCGGCTAACGGTCCGAGCCAAATTTGACATGGTTGTTTTCATTCGAAAATATTTCAACTAGAAAATTGTCGAAAGATGTTAGTCTGTTATGTCATTAGTTAACCTTGGAATGGTTAACTCGCATCGAATTAAGGTTTCGGTAAGCATCGGGACGTTTACCGAACGTCCAGACTATCCAGACGAGAAAACGGTCCGAGGAGGCCAGGGAGACGTGGAAGGTGGATGATGGTGGTGCTAGTGGGGGCGTGCGATAGTTCAAGTCGTGAGCGGGCAGCCCCGCCCGACACGACCGCGGAGCATCTCCGTTCTGACCCCCGCTGACTTAGCCGACGAGACCTTCCACCAACCCCCTCTTTTACTCTCACGAGCCATCCATCCCTTCTCCTCTTCCATCTCTTCCAGAAGAGCTACCCCACCCTCGGGCGCATCGCCAAGGGCACCGCTCGGGCCCTCCGGAAGAGAAAGAGAGAAAGAAAGAGAAAGATATATATATATATGTATATATATAGATATATATATAAAGAGAGAGAGAGAAAGAGAGAGAAGAAGAAGAAGGATGAAGGCAGTGATAAGTGTGGGAAGGGCAGGTTGCATAAGGTCTAATATTATGCAAGCGTACACACAACCACGAATGCGTTAGATCCCTTGACTCTTCTTCTTCTTCTTCTTTTTCTTCTTCTTCTTCTTCTTCTTTTTCTTCTTCTTCTTCTCCTCCTCCTCCTCCTCCTTCCTCTTCTTCTTTCGTCGTACACGCAGCAAAATACAAGGCACCAAATACGAGAGAGCGATTCTACTACAGTGTTAGGTATTCGTAAATATATTATATATATATATATATATATATATATATGTATGTGTGTTCTGTATGTATGTAAGTTTATATATATGTATGTATGTATATATATTTTCCTTGCCATCCTCGTGAGCGTCCGTCTCGTCCGTTGTCCGTCTCCCTTCTCTATACGTGCGAGAGAGCATATACGAGTGTGCAAGGTCCGTGCGAGAGCGCGCGAGTCAGGCTTACCCAACCTGCATAGAAATCGCAGGAGCATTGAACCCAGGAAGTGGCCATGAAATAGTCATTCCTGAAAGGTTAACTCTCCTACCGCATCTCGCGAGGGCCATGGAGGTCGAGTCCACCATGGTTACGACGAATAATCGCCAAAAGAGGCTGAAAATCTGAAGATCCTTCGATGTTCCAAAGGAAGAGAGAGAGAGAGAGAGAGTTGATTCTGAAAAGTTTAGCAAAAGAGATTCATGAAGATCGTTCCCACGACTAAATCGTATGGATATCGATCCGAGGTCGAAAGATCGAAGATCGAACGAAACGTCGAACGTGTCAAAATTTCATTGGACTCCTCGTGTATTCGAACTCTATGAGAGAAGTAACATTGTCTGTCTCTCTTTCTCTCTCTCTCTCTCTCTGTCTCTGTCAGTCTGTCTGTCTTTCTCTCCTTTTCTTTCTCTCTCTTTCTCTCTCTTTCTCGCTCTATCTTTGAGTTCGTTCGTTCGTTCGTTCCTTGGCTCGAAGCATGGCGTAGGTACGGCGAGAGTACCTACGGAGAAGTAGTACCGAGGTACCCCTGGGGCCAGGAAGGTCACAGGGCTAAGGCACTTCTCACGCCCCCGCCATGTCGGAGGAGAGCACCCCACTTAGACGAGGCGTACATACCTTAACGCGGCCGATTAGTATACGTGCTTAATTGCCGCTAACGTGCGTGCTTGACGGTTGCTATCGATCATGGTCTTACCATAGTCGCCACCATAGTCGTTTAACATCGTTCGAATAAAATACAGAAGAAAAGAATAATCTTTTCTTATCTACAAATTATGTTTCAAGTTCGATCGTGTTATAGGATCTATGTTAAACAACCGTACACCTGATCGAGGGATAGAAAGATCAATGATCTTGGTGACTGGGTTCGATCTTTGAAATGTCAGTTGACTATCGCCGATGCTCTCTAATAGAGTGAACAAAGTTAGCCGAGGATATACAAGGAGACATAATGTCAAGGGAACCTAACGCTATTGTACGGGCGAGAAAAAGAAATGATGGATGGTTCCGGGTTGAGGCTGGGCTCGCTAAGAACTTATGCTCAGTGTCTATCTCTGTATGTGTGTGTGTGTTATTATACGTACGTACGTATATGTGTGCGAACGTTTATCCTCTCGGAACGTCGCTTGGTCCAAGTCTCGTCTCTTTAGATACGATCGCCGTATCCACGTAACTTGCATCTCCCTCTTTCTCTTTCTCTGAGTTACGAGAGTCTGCTAATCAATCCAAAGAAGACTTTCTAGATCCGGGGGCACGTCAAGGATTTTGACACTCGTAGCCAACATTATCTCATCAAGAAACGTTAACTTCTCTATCCAACCAGTTCATACTCTCGTCAAGGAGATCGTCATTTATTCGAAAGTTCGCTTCGCGATCTGTAATTATTAAATCCCGAACAAGATCTGCTAATATCGTTCTTTCGTCTGTAGGAAGAAGAAGAAGAAGAAGAAGAAGAAGAAGAAACAGAAGAAGAAGATGGAGAGAAGAAGAAACGAAAAAAAAGAATCGTTAAAAAGAAGAAAAGAAGAGAGAAAGAAAAAGAGAAAAAGGAAAAAAGAAGAAAGAAAAGAAATCGAGAAAAAAGATCGATCAAGTACGAAGTAATCGATGGTCGGAGGTGTCTTAGTTATCGTCGTAAAGCGTTGTAAGAAATAGGCCAAAGAATAAAATTGTTCGAATAGCCGAAGGTTACGCTGTACAAGTCGCGCGGTGTCTCGGAGCGAAGGAAAAAAGGTACCGATCTGGTCCTTGGAACGCGCTACGAGCCAGGCGTCTAGTAGGACTCCTTTTACGATCGTAAAGGCGCGTTTTAGATCGGTGTTTGTCGTTGGAACTACCGTAGATATTGCACAATTTCTCTCATTCGGTTTTAGGTATGCCACAAAAGGAACTCTTTTAAAACAAAGGTGACATCTTGGAAGTGTGAAAAATCACGCTCCTATGTAACACATCGATCTCTTATCTGATAGATCCATCGTTGTTCGTTTATCGATAACTAACGACAAAAGAAATTCCTATACTGGACCTTATGAAAAAAAGAAATCTCACCTTCCTATCTGCTATAGAGTGCGTGCGGTAAACGACAAGTGCTTTCCGAGGCGTTTATACACTCCGAGTAAGGTCGCCGCGGTAAATCCGGCCCAATGGATATTTCGAATACCAAGCGTTCTGTCGAACGGAAGGAAACCGTCGTCGAGACTCGGTTGGAATTTCGCGACGAAATACGAGCCGCTTTCATAATTCGCATTCCCGGTTAAATACCGACCGATGCCATTCCCTGGGACGACGACGACAACTACGGTGTAACAATTACGAGAAACTTGCGCGTGATTCGCCACCGCAAACTCTACGTATATGTACAATATACACACGATATATATAGGTATATATATATATATATATATATATATATATATTTCTATAATTCTCGGTAATTACATAGTCGAATAATATCCTCGATTTCGAATATAATATCATATCTAAATGACAAAAAGTTCTACGAAATCGCTAAGTAAAAGGACGATCAAATTATATCTAACGACTATGATTTATCGGCATCAAGGATAACGAAAGAGAAAGATAGGAAGGAAAGAGTGAGAAAGAGAAAGAGAGAGAAAGCAAGCAAGAGCGGGAGCTACAGAGCCACAGGCGCCGATCCGATAGTGTGTCGACGATAATCGGTGCGGGCGTGTAACAGGCGGCGTGGCTCGCGCGCCACGTCCACGCGTCCAGCACGAATACACACATCTATTTATATATATACATACACACACACACACACACACACACGTACACGGATATATGTATATACAGAAATACACGAAGGAACGCATACAACGAACGGAAGCATCTAAGATCCTATCGTCGAATGGTAGGAGCGCGCGATATGACCGCTGCCTATTGCTACTCGTTTTACCAAGGGGCTTAGCGGAGACCTTCTCGATTATCGTTTTACCATTCGAGAAGGGATTTATCTCGATCGGTCGAAACACGATGCCGCCAATGCGGCCAACCTTCTGATAACGATAAACTCACGCCAAACTTTAAAACAACGCTTTCATATTTGCAACCTAATAAGAATATATCTACAAGTCGACATAATCGGGCACAACGTTTTTACAATGTTAATAATAATAATAATAAAAAAAATAACAACAACAACAACAATAATAATATGTTGTCCGAGAAGTTGCGCGATTCCTCTTCCGCTTTAACATTATCATTGCCCTGTAAATGACCTACGTCGTGTTGTCCTACTCTTCCCGTCTTCTTCCTTTGAACCGCGTGGGTGTATAATGACAGAGGTTGTACTATGAACGATTAACTTCTATCTCTAGGGCTTTTCTTTATATTTTCTATATGTTTTGAAGAGAATGAGAGAGATAGAATAGAATTGTAGGCAAGAATGATTTATGGAAAAATTTATTCGATTATTTTCATATAATATAATTTTACGATGATACTTGTTTGATCGGTGAAATAAAACGTGTATCGATCCGATAAAAATGATTACAGATAATGAAGTATTAATAGATATCGAAGATGACATTTGTTATCTCTGTAATCATAAACGTGACGTTTTAAAAATGGCTATGTTAGAAGGAAAAAGAAAAGAAAAATATTTCGTTGGGAAATCCTTTTCAATTCTTCGTTATCTCGTACAATCTCGTAGACTAGCATCGGGCTACGTCATATTCTCTTTGAAAGACAAAAAGATTACGCCGGACCGTTAATACGGTTACGCGTTATCTAGATTGCAACAACTCGCGTCGGCTTCCGTCGGTCGAGAAACGGAATGAGTAATTAATCAAAGACAATCAAACTCTGGGAGCCTCGACTTTATCCGACTCCCAACGAATATAACACTCTAATCGTCCTGTGTACTCCCTGTTGTGAAACTTGAAAGAAAAATTAAATAAATAGATATGGATCGTTATGAAAAATCATTCAAATGATTTCGTGAGATAATTATAAAGACTTTCAAAAATTCATTCAAATTAATGTCGTAATCAAACAAAAAGGGAGAGAAAAGGAGCCAGAGAGAGAACAACCTAATGGATTTTTTTTTTATACTCGTTTATGCTCATATACGATTAGAGATGAATGAAAAGTAAAAAAATGAAAAACAAAAGAATAGAAAATAAAAAAGAAAACAAAAAAGAAAGACATTGAAAGAATAACGAGCTATGATCATTAACATTCTCGACCGTCTTCCGAAAATTCAACATAATCACGTCAGATTTCGAGCATAAATATTAACTATATAACACAAAGCTTTTAAGAAAAGAATTTCAACAAACTAATCCTCACGATCTTAATTACATCTCCGTTTTATAAACTCGATTTATTCATCGGACTTTTCTAAAAGAGACGTGAAACGTGTCTGTTAAATTCTTTAGCTAGGACAAGCCCGTTAAATCCGAAGAAAGATTTTGATTTCGTTAATACGAGTTTTAATCGTGACACCAAAAGAAGAAGATCCATTTATCATATCTGGTCCTCGTAGACGTCTAGAAAGCTTTTAATTATAACTATTTCGTACCCGAATCGATCTCGACTTTCACGAGTTATTTAAAAAAAAAGAAGACTTCTGAATTCGGTTAGAGTCGGTTTACTTCTTATAAAGAATTTATATATATATATATATAAATATATATATAAATATATATATTATATAGAAAGCTTATCCGGTCGATCATATCGAAAGGAGGCCAGATCGATTTATCTTCGACGATATGTAAAGCGAAGATCAAAGTTCCTGTGGATCGTAGGAAGGGCTTTGAAAGAGAGACTCTAAGCTGATTCACCAACGTACATATATGTGTATAGATATATGTAAGTACATACATACATACATATACACCCATATGGTATTCACGCACGATCGGAATTTTCCGATAGCCACCATGCTGCGATTTATAGACGTTCAGGGAAACGGACTTGAGCCGTTATAAACGGCCGCTTAGACGACGTTCAAAACGGTGCTGAAGGTAGAAGAGGAGGAGGAAGAGGCGGGGTTAGAATCGTCCAGTCGATGTTTAAAGTCGAGTTTAATATCTGCCTGTATTATATCGCCGCGGGAGATCGCTAGAAGCATTTGCAGGGGAAACAATAGGACGTCGATAGAGAACGGAGGGTGCATCTCGTCGTCGTTGTCGTCGTCGTTGTCGATTCGATTCGATTCGATTCGATTCGATTCGATTCGACTCGACTCCGAACGTCTTCTCTCGTGTCGAGGTCGAACTTAGACGAGATCGAGCCAAGCTTCGTGCCACCGTACCGTTACCAGAGTACATAATATATATCCCTTCGTGTCATCGTATTCTTCAACCCTTTTTACTTCATCATCATCATTCTAAATAGAATAAAAATTATTCGTGGAAGTTATTTCATAAGAAATCGATTAGTTTTTCCAAATAAGTGTCTACTTGACACATACACACACACACACACATATATATATAGCTATGTTTCATCAATGAATTTGTATTAAAAATGCCCGGGAGGAAAAGACCATAAGCCATCGAATTCCATTTTGCATGGATCCCTGTAGATCATTAATCCACAAATGGATATGAATTACAGTAGCTACTCGAGCCAGACTCTTCTCTCTCTCTCTCTCTCTCTCTCTCTCTCTCTCTCTCAAGAGAAAAAAACATGGGAGTAATAAAAATGAGGCGTGGTTCGTGTTCACGACGGCCGATTTCGCGGTTTAAATTATTAAATGTACCGTACTGCGTTCACTCGATCTCCTCTCCGGAGGAGCCACTTTTTTATTCGTTCCACGTCTCGCGCTATTTTATCGGCACGACCATGCTTCTTTCAAGTGATATCAGATGCTGCGTTTTTTTCTTTCTTTCTTTCTTTCTTTCATTCTTTCTTTCATTCTTTCCTTTTTTCCTTTCTTCTTCTTCTTCTTCTTCATCTTCTTCTTCTTCTTCTTCTTCTTCTTCTCGAACTTCGCATTGCCTCGAGCCATTCGAACGGAGGCCTCTCGTTTTATGGCCATTTTAAAGAGACGACAAAAAAATAAGAACGTTCTCTTATGCGCATTAGGCCAGACGAAAAAAGAGAGAGAAAGAGAGAGAGAGAGAGCCGCTTTTGTAAATACTTACTTACTTACTTACTTATTTGAGAATCCATCAATCGTTTAAACTCATTTTAGCGAGATTCTACTTTGATACCTACGGAGATTTCTTTTTACTTTCTTGTTTTCTTTTTCTACCTACGTAATTGAGAACTGTCCGAGATATTATCGTTTCTCTTTCTCCGATTTAATGAAAGAGAAGAAAAAAAGAAAAAAAAATTCTTCAAACCATTACGAGGGACTCTGTAAACGTACGATATAACAGAACATTTTTATTTATTTTTAATCGGAGGATATCCTATGTAAACCCTCTCCAGTGGTATAACCGATCGTTAAACCATAATCCAAGAAGAAAATAGAAGAAGGACAGAGAATTCTCGCGACGTTCGGCTATGCAAGTTGGCAGGATTCTGACTGTATCGATCGTTTGGACGACGTTTAGAGAAAGTCTCCTAAATGGCAAGAAGCTAGGAGAGTTAATTTTTTCTGCACCTCGAATGGGAAATCCCGTAGAGGAGATTAAAAAGTTTTGAAAATACTAGGTGAAGATATCTTTAAGGTATGCACGAACATTCTCTGTCCCCTTTCAGTTCGTAGAGGTGAAGGTAAGCAACGTTAGTATTGAGAGAGACAGAAAGAGAAAGAGAGAAAGAGAAAGAGAGTCCATCTCCATGAAATATTTTCCATAGAATGGACGTTAGAGTGAGAAGGAAAAAAGAAAAAGAAAAGAGAGAAGAAAAAAAATCTAACATAATTAACCCATAAAGCAAGGCAATCGCCGTGGATCTCTATGGTTTAACCATAACCGAGAATCGAAGGTTGGGTTCGAGGCACGTTCGAGGCGCGGTATTCCGCGTACATAGCCGCAGATATGACGCGTCTGTGGATACGCTGCGAATAAGTATTCGCCACGAATAAGCGGCCGAAGGAATAGCCAATAGGGAGTTTCGATCGGTAACTCGATTCGAACGATTCGAGTCTATCGACTCCTCGCACGTGGAATTTCGAGAAGCGAAGCTTTCCTTCTACGTAAGAAAGGATCGATAACCATGGATCGTAGATCATCTTGGTTGCTATTTTCAAAGGGGTTTTAAAGCGAATGGTTTCAAGAGCAAGCTAAACGAACTCACCGGTTGAAGAGACGTAGAGAGAAGCTGGTGGTGGTGTAGGCGTTGTCGAAGGTGAAGGTACTCTTCTTGCAGCGGCACTAATTATCACCGCTGGATTATACCGAGGCACCTGCAACACCACGGGAGTTTTCACGGACAGGTCCACTGGTTCCAGCTGCACCGGCGGTCCCGCCGCCTGAAATTAAATTAGAATCGATCAGTACAAACGTTAAGTTGGTTACCACCAACAACAATTTTCTTCCCTTACGAGATCGAGATGAAAATGTTGAAAGTTCGATCGAATGATATTCAAAGTCAAATACTACACTGTTCCTCGTACCAAATCGATTTTTTAATAATTTTCATGGTTTCGTAAAACGTCGTTCGTAGTCGTCCTAGAAAATATTTAATACTTTTATTTATATCGTATCTTCCATTCCTATCTTATAAATCTTTGCGATGTTTCGATCAATATGTTTGAAAGTCTTATGGAAAATGAGAAAACGGATACTCTCATAAATTTATCCAAGGTAATATTTCAATCGGGTTGCGTACATATCGGATCTGAGTGAAACTGAACCCCTAAAACCTTTCAATGGAGCGACCACGGTAAATCGATAGTCGATCGAAGGTTTTACCTTCGTTACCTGGTCTATCTCTATCGTGGAACCGTGAGCTCTCGATGCTTGGTAGCTCGAGCGAAGTGCTTTCGCGCAATTAGCATAACTAGCGTCGGAATTGACGTGGACTAATCACGACCAGTTCCCACGAGGTTCAGACTGAGTCCTGCCTTTGCCCATTGCCTATACCCTTCTCTATCTAAGTTCCCTCTCTCCCTTCGATGTACCATGAATCGCCTAATGACCGATCGAATTAATAGTCAATGACTAAGAGCGCGATGGAACCAATTTTCATCGCGTTCTTCTTTATCCCATTCTATCTACTCTCTATCCTCTTTCTCATCTCAACTACGAATTATTTTATTATTCCATTATAATCATCATTAATAATAACAATAATAACAATAACATAATATTGTTATTATTATTATTAAAGGAATTATCCTAATAATATATTATAAAGATATATATTGAAAATGTATATTGCATAAAATATTTTATTTATTTAATCGATTTATAAATAATCACCATTAACGATTAACACTTTTATATATACATATTTGACACACATTTCACACGTGTCTATATAACAAATATTATATGCATGCACGTGCGTATGCACGATATACAAATCAACCCAATGTAAAAGAAATTTGATTTGGTAAATGGTGAAACAAAAGAAAATCACCATGCGAGGACATAATGTTTAAAATTCAAGACGGAGGGTGACGTGAAATCATGGCGGTATCGAATTTACAAAACGCTCGGGGACGAGAAGATCGGATTTACGGAGGCTGCCTACGAGCGCGATTGTTCCGAGGTAATGCCTTGACGAAACGTGGGAATGCCGCGGCCATATCGACGGCGAAAAGCTCGCGTTCTGTCCCTGCAATATACATGTCATAGAACGAAACGAATGGCTCTTGTCGCGAAACACGATACGAAGCTAATAACGTAACTTCGAACGATCGTATATGCGTACACCGTTTAACGATTAACGAACAATAAGACGTATGTGGAACGTTACTTTCTCATTTATTTCAAATGTATCCTTTCGAAATCGATTATGTACCTTAGGAATTTCAAATTATATCAAACAATAACGTTTCCTGTCTTCTCGTACGAACGCCAATTTTCTATAGATACATCGATTGTTCGAACTGAATATTAATATCGTATTAATCTCGAGTAATCGTCATTAATGTAATTTCGTCATCTTTTTCTTTTATAAAAAATGTAAGGTTTATAAGATTGAGATTACGATCGGCGTGTTAAATTTCGGAAATTGAAAAGAAAGAAAAAATATAATTCTTCGAGTTTTATCACGAAAAAAAAGAGAGAGAGAGAGAGAAAGAAAGAAAGAGAGAAAGAGAGAAAGAAAGAAAGAAAGAAAAGGAATCTCGAGATGTTGTGGAGAAGGAGAATGACATCGCGGTCCGAATCACAGATGAGATCCGTTGTCCGTGTCGGCGAGGTCATAGCTAGTCGGTGTGCCTCCGTTGCAAATCAATTCCGAAAAAGAGACATTCGGCACGCGAGACACGCCCACGGCTACGTTCTCGTTTCTAGAAAGTAAGCAAGTACATACAAGCTCGACGGCGAATTTCTTATTCACGAACGTCGCGGAATGAGTAACGAGAGGCTTCTCGTATTTTCGTTTAGACGTCAGATGCATTAATTATTCGACTCGCGTAACTCGCTTTAGGTTTGTAAAGCCGGATCGATGACGATTCTAATCGAATCTAATAGCAGATATCGAGAGATGATTCGACGTTCCTCTATCTTCTCGATAAATTCAAGGATTTTTTTGAGGGACTTTTTCCTTGCCTTTTTTTTTATATTCCTTTTTTCTTACTTTTTTCTTTTCTCGAACACACACGCTCGATAAAGCCGGATCAATGATCCAACCATGCGAAGCGATTAATATTTAGCGAGAAGGAAAGGGGAAGCGCGTTTCGATGTATAAAATCAAGCAACGTATTAAATCCGTGATGACTAATGAAAGAACGGATAAACTGTTCTTAATGGTTCCAGGCTACGATGTTGCGTGTTGACGTGCTCACGCACATTACGTACGTTCTCACAGTAGCGAGTCGTAATGAGAATGTAACGTTCATCAATCATTCGTTGTTAGGCAATCTCCAATTGGACGAGTCCTGTTAGAATTAATTTAATTACCCCGACTGTTTTAACGTACCTACCTAAATATACATTTACCAATATTACGCGAATCCATTATTGTTCATATACATATGTATCTATATTTCAATACAAATATTTGATCATGACAAAGAGGTGGAATAACATTTAATTATGATCCTCCATACCGTTTCCACCAGCTATTGATAATTTATGTTCAAACCGTTATCAGGTCAACGCCCTTTTACCGACATCGCCTATGTACTGGGAATGTTCGATAGGCTGATAGATACGCGTATATCTCGGAACGTTCGTACTTTCCGCGCTGGAGTTAATTAGGTTTATTAAATTGCTAATAACGCTTTACATCATATATGATGTTATATACGAAGATGGATAGAGAGAAGGGACGTAGAAACGAAAAGGGAAAAGCGATTGCATCATTAATGACGTGTAATCAATTTAATATATGCGTGTCCTTTTAATTTTCTACGCGAAATGAAACTTTAAAGAAATTAATTGCCTCGATATCTTTGAATGTTATTAATCAGAAAGTTAGATCTATAATACTTCTAAAAACTGTAGGTATGGTCAATATTTTCTACACACGCATGTATATATATAATGTTTCAGAATCAAACGAAATTATTATAATTATGCGATATTTTTAAGATGGAAAAGAAAAAAGAAAAAGATATAAGTGGACAAATTATCGATCAGATCGAAGTGAGCTAACGAGTTATGGATCGTCACGGACAAACTAATTTACTAATTCCAAAATTGCTCTATAAACACCTTATACTCGGGAGTAATGTCTACATCGACGCTTAACTATGATCCCGGATGATGCGCAAGATCCATAGTCGAGCGAAGTTACATAGAAGCGTATAGAAAACGTCGTTTCTAAGGATAATAAAAAGAAACCGTATATAATATATAATAGGCCTATCTCGGTAATAACTCGTAGTTATCTTCGGTTACGGTAGATCTTGCCGATAATTTCAAAGACAGTCGGTATATATGTACGTCGAATATACCTGTGTATATATAATGTAAAAGAGACGCGGTAGAGTGCTCGACAGTTGTGATATCATGAAAGAAGGGTAGTTAATCGTGGCGCCTCCTCTTCCTTCAGACGTCTAATAAAAAGTTAAGAGTTAAAGAAAGAGATAGAGACATAGAGTGTATACGTAAAAGTAATCGGAACGTTTTGCAATACACGAATTGACGAACTTAGAAACGATCCAATTAAAAGCGTCATTTCCTATTTAAATAATATATTTTTATTGCAACATCTCTCCCCTCCGTTTTATAGTCGAGAACTTTGATGTTTTTATGATGTAATTATCTCGAAATAGATATTAAATTTTAATGCCATATTCTTTCGAGCAAATACACCGATAAGTTTTTCTTAAATAACACGGTCTTGCACTTTCTATTCAATTCTAATTCATCCTATAGAATGATTAATAATCGATTAAAGTGTTTCTTCGATCGGGGATTTTGTTTTCTAGGTATTAACGATTTTTATTACATTTTCATAATCTTGAGACAAATATTAATTTCGAGGAAGTTCGATATCTCTCATATATCACGAAAAAGAGCGAATTTTCTCTTTTCCTTTGATTCGAATGAACTTTTCGTGCGAGATCGCGTGTAACAATGTCGAAACGTCCGAGCAAAAGTAACAGCCAGAAAATATCACCGTCCGACGACTCAATTCGAGCAGCAAAGAGAGTTTTATGACGTCGATTATTCGCTTCTTTATTTGGCTCGCCGTTGAGCGGTCAAATAAACGACGGTGCTCGTTAGCCATTCGGAATGGAAAAAAAGTCGAACAGAAAAAGAGAAAGAGAGAGAGAGAGAGAGAGAAAGAGGGAGGAAGAGAATGAGAGACAGGAAGAAGAGCTAATTCGAAGAGTCTCGTGTCATAATTGGATCGACGTTGATCAAAGTTTTCATTAAATGCGAGTGGGTACGACTTGATTTTCTTCTTTACTGATTAAAGATCTTTCTCGTCAATTGAATAATTTCATTTTCCCTCGACGACTATTTCTCTCCCTCGTCATTCGATATTCGATTAATGAAATACAAAAGAAAAACGTATCTCATTTTGAAACGACGTTTCGCAATTTTATCGTTGAGAAAATTCTTGCCCATAGTCTTTAAATCTTCAATGTGACACCAATTTCAAATACGTCGCTAAATTAAATAACAAAAAACGGAAAGAAAGAAATAAGTGGAAATAAAAACAACGATAAGAATGTACAAAGCCTTTTAAAAGTTAAATGCTACTTCATATACGTACACCTATGTATGTTGGAAAATGTTTTGATACATATTATCTACGAAAAGAAGAAGAAGGAGAAAGAAGAAAGGGGGAGAGAAAGAAGCCAAAGAAAAGAAAGAATAGAGATTTCTATGGATCGTTAAAGATGATTTTTTTTTCTCTTTTCCCTTTTCAATTATTTCGAAAGATGGTTAGTTCGGTACCAACAACAACAGCATCTTTCCATTCGCCGGAACGTTTAAAGATGTCATTGATTAAACGAGCAGGAAGCAGCAAACGGAATATTTCTGCGCGCGGTTCTCTCTCACCCACACGCGCATCGCGTACGCGTCTCTTCTCAGTCTCTGAGGCCTCGCCTCCGTGTGGGCAACGCATTTATGAAGCGCGAATGTATGAATAGGCATGGCCCCTGGTCCCGACGAGAGATCGGCGCAATGGGCGTGGAAGTAAAAGAGAGAAAAAGAGAGAAAAAGAGAGAGAGAGAGAGAAAGAGAGAGAAAACCCTTTTATACAGCACGTTGTTGCTTCGTGGCATACCAGATCCATCCAAGAGAAGAGAAGAATGAAAAGGATAGACGCCTATCAAAGTCACTCTGGCTCAAAGCCTGCATTATACCGTCGAAAGTCGGGATTCAATTGTGCATAGATTATTAATTGATCTATGAGAGATGCCTTACGAAGAGAGACATGCCCATGTGAAAAACTTATTCTATTTCTTTTAAATCCTTTAACTCTGAACTCGCGCTTTAAAGTTGTTAAATTGCTATTTGATACTCGAAGGATATACCATACGTCTCCTCTCGAGGACAACCTTTTTACGTTTTTTCCTTTCTTTCTTTCTTTCTTTTTGTTTTTTCTTTTCTTTCTTTCTGTTTTACTTTTCTTTTTTTTTTGTTTTTTGTTTTTTTTTTAACTTTCTTTCCTCTCTTTTTCTTTTTTTTCAAAATCGCGAACGAAGAGATCTATATTTTTTTATTGATAAAGAAATGACACGAACATTTCTATACGTATATATGACTGTGCTTGTATCAAATAGAATTTGCAGTTTTCTATAACGTAATCTAGAAATTCGTTTAGACATTCTTTGTATTTTTAAACTACGATCAAAATTCTATATTTTATCAGGATGACCGACAAAAATATATTACCGTAATAATTACCGTGATAATCGATTTATATGCAAGAGACATATCTATTCAAAATAAAATTTGCGACTTGATCAGGACGATAGTTCATTCGTTCAGAAGCTTAATAAATTTTTTTTCTTTATATATATATATATATTTTTTTTTTGAACTAAAAACAAAGATCTATATTTCATCTACACGATTGATAAAAAAGAATGACGAGATATTCATGCATGATGATTGGTTTCTCCACAAGTTGACTTAGTCAGTCAATAAATCACGAGTTTATCGGAAATCTATCAGGCGAATTTTCTATCCGCTCTCTCTCTCTCTCTCTCTCTTTTTCTCTTTCTCTCTTTTTCCCTCTCTCTTTCTATCTATCTTCTACGACATTCAGGAAGCGACGAAGACGACTACGATGAGGAGGAGAAGAACATCGAAGAGGCTCGTTTCGAAATATCAAAGACGACGCAATCGATTGACGCATTATCTCTCACGGGAATACGATGATTAAACGAGTCTTGCGATATACTACGATGTCCTTCTCCTTCCTTGTCTATCTCCGTCTCTGTCTCTTCCTTTCCTTTTTTTCTTTTAAGACGAATCGACGAATGATAATAAGATGAATGTAACGAGGAAAGTACGATGAAAAGATAGAGATAATCTTAAACCGAAGAAGGGACTGACGTTACTTCTGATTTAATCGAATCATTAAATCGTTCAAGTACATCGATCATTTGAATCCAAGCATTTCGTAATGCTAGAATTAATACAAATGGTCTAGCAGTAAACGAAGAAAAAAAATGAAAAACTTTTTACTTGTATTATTGACTATTACCTTTAAACAAGAGTGATAGAGATCTAAAATTTATCAGAATAGCCAAAGAATATTATTGTTTGACAAGCAATAACAAGAAAAATTAATTGGCAAATACTTGCCCGTATTTATCCCGTTAGCGTTATCATTAATAAATTAAATGAAAAGTAAAAAAGAAATGAAAGGAAAAGATTTACAATAGAATTTGTAATCGAATTAAAATGAGGTTGTTAAATGTTCGAATAGATTTAACGAGCGAACGGTCAATAAAAAGTATCCACGATATAAAATCATCGTCGAGCCTTTTCATCAATTACAAATTACAAATTCAAGGGAGCAATGACCTCGTTTAATTGTCTCGAACTTCTCTCAAACCACGGATACGTCCAGGAAGTTAATCGTAAAAGAAAGGAAAGCACGCTGCATTGATAAAAAGACTCATAGGATTAAATGACTATTTCATTTTTTATCTAAGACTATTTCTCGAGAAGTCATACAATAAAAGTCTCCGCTTAGTTTCTCGCGTTATAACGTTCGTAATTTATTATAATTACTCTTTCGCGTGACAAATTCACGTCGGGCGAATGTAACGTGAGTTAAACGAAAAAGAGAAACGTTGAGACTTCAAGAAGTTTCAATTAAAGATAAGCGCAATAAGAATCGTAAGAGATCGATTCGAAGAAATAGAGGGAAAGAGAGAGAGAGAGAGAGAGAGAAAGAGAAATAGAGAAATAGAAAATGAGAGAGGGAGAGAGAGAAAAACAACGAAGAAACTACTACTTACTAGGACCATATCGAAGGTGCGATTAATATCCGGACGAGTAAGTCCTTGATTAATCGCTCCCATGGAAGCTATGAGAGAAGTCACGCTCGACGTTGAGTTACGATCTAATTATATCGTCCTACAGTACATACTGGAAAACGATACTGCTTTCGAAATGCGATACAAAAGATGTGTATGGAAAACGCATGATCGCTAATTGGTTAGAAATATCAGACTTCCTATCTTTTTCAATGAAAATAGAATAAATTCTCTTTCTATCTCTTTCTTCCTTCCTCCCTTTCTTTCTTTCTTTCTTTCTCTCTCAATATCTCTTTCTAGCCACCTACATATTTCAATATTTTTCTTTAAAAGAATTATCCACGCGAAGTTGCTTCTGACTAGAACCGTGACTGGACGTAGGAAGATCGTAAAACGAAGAAGCACGTGCGCGGAGGAAGTCGCGGCATCTTTCACAGAGAGAGAAAGAGAGAGAGAGAGAGAGAGAGAGAGAGAGAGAGAAAGAAAGAAAGAAAGATATACTCGAGGGAGGCCGAGGAGAGTAGAGGAACCTGTTCGATCGAAAGAAAAATGTCGTTTGCGATGGCACCGAAAGAACGGTGACTAAAGAGAGAAAGAGAAAGAGAAAGAAAGAGAAAGAGAAAATAATGTACATAGTAAGAGAAGAATCGTGGATTAGAACGAAGTCGTTTACGACGAACGTGGAAGCGCCGCTTTTTTCTATCGATGCTCCGTTCGGTTAGTTCCAGCATCGGAACTAATGGCGGAATATAGATATGGCGCCGATACGGTACAGCCGCAACAACTACGTCGTCGTCCTCGTCGTCCTCGTCGTCGTCCTCGTCGTCCTCGTCGTCGTCCTCGTCGTCGTGACTAAGAAAAGCCGATTAAAACGGCCATGCCGCGCCGTTTTTCACCGTCGGTGTCGAGGCCGACAGAGGAAGGATAGGAATCTCTATAAGGAAGCTAGGCCGTGGCGAACCTCGATGGACAATGAGCGTGTGCCGCACTGGAAATGACGTTTCTACGCTTAGAAGGCACCGTACCCATCGCCGCACCAACAGCAGCCATCGCAATTGCTACGAAAGAGTTACTAGAACGTAAACAAAACTGACTGATAGGCTTACACACCCGCAGGCATACGGATATAGACAGACAGGCAGACATTCTAAGCTTGTTATAATCCTAATTTACTATTATCGTTCATTTCGATAATTCCGATGAAATTCAATTCAATACAAAACGATTTGATTCCCAACGAAATGTTGTTCAACGAAATCTCATTGTTACAAATCTAACAGGAGATTAAATCCAATTCTATTTTCTTCGATCTAATATGGGATTAACTAAAATTGAATCTTATCGAATCTAACGAAAGATTAAGTGAAATTGAATTCCTGTCGGGTCTAACGATACATCCATTGGAAATAAATCTTTTTTCGGGTCTCGACTAAACGTTGATGTGAAATTCATTCCTTCCCGAATCCGATGATACATTAGACGAAATTGGATCCCGTCGAAATCCAACGATACGTCGAATAAAATCAAATTCTCTTGAATCTGACTAAACGTTAAATTCGCTCGAGTCTAATTCGATAAATTCGAGGTACGATTAGATCCTTTCGAATCTATAAAAGACATGAAACAAAATAAAATTCTATATTAAATTCTATATTAAATCAAACGAAAAAGAAGAAGAAAAGATTACCCACTTGGTTGTACCAAATGAAATAGAACGAACGTTGATTTTGAAATTCAAGGATTTCTATCTTTAAACGAAATACTCGCGTACATACGTACACGCAGATGTATCAAAAGATTCAAGAGTTCCAAAAAAAAGAAGGAAAAAAGAATAGAATAAAAATAGAAAGGATGGATCGATCGATTCGTTCGTTTATTCTCCTTCGCAGGAGTATCTAAGAGAGGTATGGTCCGAATAATAGTCTCGGGAGCGGTAGCCACTCCTGATCACGGTAAGAGTGCGCGCGGGCGAGCGCGCGCGAGAGAGCTCACTGCTCGTTCGCTTGCTTGCCCAAGAGAGCGTGGCTCAAGGGAACCTGTAATAATTGATTAACCTCGGCGGAGGTTCGCTCGGTGAATGATAATGATATTACACTGGGCGTCGAGCAGTAGGGAGCCGGCAACGGGAGCCGACAACGGCAGCCGACAACGGGAGCTTCCTGGCTAAGCCATGACTTGCACCGCTTCACCAACGTGGATCTCACAATCGGCCAAACCGGAGTGCGGCTTACTACTTATTATACCTCGCGAGAGCGCCTTTGCCTTTGAATTCAAGAAGCTTCTTCTTCTTCTTCTTCTTCTTCTTCTTCTTCTTCTTCTTCTTCTTCTTCTACTTCTTCGTCTTCTTCCTCTTAGTGATGCTGATGCTTCTGCTGCTGCTTCTGTTGCTGTCGCTGCTAGTTCTACTCTTTCGAAGTAAGCTTCCTTGCTAGCATGGAGTCCTCCTCGTCCTCATCGTCTTCCTCTCGAAAGCCACTCGACGAGTGTCAGCCGGTGAAGTAGAAAGAAAGAAAGAAAGAAAGAGAAGGAACATGGTGAAGGGATCGTTCTATCTCTCTCTCTCTCTCTCTCTCTCTCTCTCTCTCTCTCTCTCTCTCTATTTCTTCCTTCCTTTCTTTCTTTCTTTCCTATTTTCTCTCTCTCTCTCTCTCTTTCTCTAGAAGAGATATTACGATTATCCCACAGTGCTTTGTCGTTCGAACGACTCCGTAGCACGTTTAGAGTAGATTGTGCTTAACGATCCGTGATTTAGGAAAATCTGCTGAATAACTCTAGAAAAGTATGTAAGGATATCAACGCTTTTGTAAGTTCTCTAAGGTATTCGTAGTAAAGGAGCGTCTATATTCTCTAATCACCCTGGGAAACGAATCGACTGAATTGTCTTCGGTTGCACAACAAGAATAAAACTGAACGACAAGTTAGGTGTTAATCGACTTTGATCACGCGATTGCGTGTATCGATTATTCTTCTCTGCGATAGCGACTCGACCTACGCTCGCCCAAAGAATAATGTCACTTATAATTTTCGCAATAGCTATTATTATCTTGGGTAATGCCAATTGATCGACGAGATATAAAAAGGACACGTTTCTACAATAGGAAGAATTTACGCTTTTATATACGAAAAAGAAAAAGAAGAAAAAATCGTCGTTATCCTTCCTATTTCTTATTTGCCGGAGCATCGAGAAATAGTCGACGATGTCAGCGAACGAAGAGTAGAAGCAATCGTAGCAGGTACGCCAGTACAATTTCTAAATCTCTAAATTACCAACGGACGTTTACTATCGGAAGAAAGGCACTTAATTTGTACGAGGAAGCGCTGTTATAAAGGAGAACCGTTCTCATTCGTTGGTTCGTTCGTTAAACCGTAGTTGAACCGTTCGTGTGCGTGGCTCGTAAATAAAAGAAGAACTATCAATGACGGCGAGAGTCCTCTCTATCCTTTCCTTCTCATCCTTACCTTAGTCCTCTTACGATACGATCCTATTCCATTCCTCTCCCACTTTGCCACACCTTACCTTACGACCCTATTTAACAGCTTTTACAAGATTCGATTGACGTACGGTTTTCCTTTTCTTTTTTTTTTCGTTCTTCTTCTTTCTCTTGTTGTTGTTCTTTTTGTTCTTCTTCTTCTCGTTCTTCTTCTTCTTCTTCTTCTTCTTCTATGAGATATTGCCGCGGGTTATAATTAAATCGAAAAATTCACGCTTACGACCGTATGTAGATAATTGATCGTATTACGCGTTTTATCGTGCGCTGTCCATCATTACGTATTTCTTTTTCATTATATCATTTTTATATTATTTTTATTTATACGACAGGCAGATAGGTATATAGAAAATCTATATATATATACACAATATATACATATATATATGTATATACGTATGTATATATTTATAAGATTTTATTTATCGATTTTCTATCCCTTTCGTCGTAACGAGATTTTTAAGAAGATGCGAACGGTCGATGATAAATTTCTTCTACTACTCGAAATAATCGTCCGATGATCGTGATGAGATTTCGATGCCATATAAAGCGACTCTTACACCGTAATCACCGACGACTCTCTTACTCACGGTAGACAAGATCGTTTGGTTGGCAGGTGCTAATGGCTACCTTCGATATACTTATCACGATTTCTCATACATGCGTCTCCAAATTAGGATGCCTGTCAAAACAAATAATTCTTCTTTAGATCGAGACGTCGTTTACCGAATACGTCGAACGGTACGTTCCTTACAATCGAATTTGTAAGATATCGTCCGAGCATGAATCCGTATCGGCGATAAGAACGAACGACAAATTGCTATGCGAAGAAAGGCGTTGTGTTACCGATCTAATCGCATTAATTTCGATTCGTGCTTCGAAAACTCTGTTTGTTCTTACGAACTCGATCCTTGGTGAGAGTCTCCGAGTTACACAGGACTATTTCACATGAGATAGGATCTACGGAAATGCTCAACCCACTCTGTATCTCTCTTTCTCTCTCTCTCTCTCTTTCTTTTCTTCTTCTTTTTCTTCTTCTTCTTCTTTCTCTTTCCTAAAGCATCTTTATTCCCCTGGAATCGGTCAGTACGTAAGCCACGCAAACGTATACGTATGGGTTGTTGCACCAAGTCGGATTCCAGATATGTTCCTTCGTTATCTCATCTAACTTCGAGGTGGTCGATCGTTACGTGATCATTACGGTCAGCAGGTCATTGCCACGATCGCTTAGATCTCCGATGATAACGTGCGATCGGAGGTTCAATTAAAACGAATGCTCCTCTCGGAGATATGCCGCTAGAAGGAAAGAGAAAATTACCCTTTCTCGATGTACCACCACCACCATCACGTTCTATCTCACGTCCATCCATTTTCCAACCTACCGTATTTGCATAAAACGATTGAAGGGAGTCGTTAAATTATATGAAAACTTTCAAACTATTGTTCTCATTATAATTACTTTCTACACTTTTTATTCTCGTCGTAATAAAATATGATTATCGCTTCGCGAGAATATAAAAGAACCTGATACAGTTTTAGGATCGATCGCGGTGTTCTTTGACGTCAGGTAAGAACGATCGATTAATCACTTGGAAATACGAAGACTATAATTAAACGCTATCATTCGATTAAACGTATCCGTGGACGAGAATGAGATTCCCTGTTTGTCCGCCCTCAAGAATAGAAGAGCCAAGCATCTGCTACGAGAAAGGAACCTGCAATTATTTTGCTCGACCGATCGATCAGTCGATCGATCTCAAATTGGATGATTGACAAATAGAACACGTCTTCCGAAGATCTCGATGGAATAAAAATCGATTCGTTGATGTTCGAGGATCGTTATCCTTCGTAAGTACATATTCGAATGAAATTTTTCCATTTGTTTAGCAACTCGAAACTATTTTATTTTATTCCTTTTTCTTTTCCTTTCGTTCGTCTTTAAACGAGACGAAGCTTGAAACGAACAGTTCGGAGCAACTTTCGAGGCGATTTTTTTTCAAGAATTTCATGTCGAATAAATATAATCGAGAACATTAGACGCATCACAGAGGTAACGATCTTCTCTATTTTCTCTGCTAGATCATCGATATAATCCAAATGAAGGCTCCACCTGCGAGAGTGACAACGTCGCGCCTGAAGTACGAGAGGGAAGAAGCTTTCCGGTGATTCACCAGCTGTTCGACTAAACAGGACGAGCTCTGCAACGTGTGTTTACGACGCAGGGGGCAGCACTCCGGAGTGCTCGACCGCTCGACGATGGATAATAAATCACGTCCTGGCCGTTTCTCTCCTCGTTCTAAGCCACGTTCGCGATTATCGGGATCTATTTTCGAAAAACTAAAGAGACAAACATAAAAACTTGGAAATAATCTTCGACAAATATCTAAATGTTGTAAAACACGCCGTTTTTTGTGCTCTTCTTTTTTTTTTTCTTCTCCCTGTCTTTCCCACTCTCTCTTTTTTCCTACTTTCTTTTCTCTTTCGGCGCAAGATCTTGCTATCAAGAAGAGTTGACATAAATGTTCCTATATCTAATATTTCTAAACGTTGAGAGAGTCGGTCAAAGCTAAAGAGACGCTGTCATCGTAGCTCGTCTACTACGGTACTCGAGAAACACCGAGCGATGGCAGATGGTTGCTATACGAGCAACGGATAAGACGGCTTTACTGACTCGACAGATTTTCTATAATAAAAAAAAGAAAAAAAAAGAAGAGAAAAAAGAGGAAGAAAAAAAGAAAAAAAGAAAGAAAGAAAGAAAGAAAGAAAGAAAGAAAGAAAAGAAGGAAGGAAGGAAGGAAGGAAGAAAGAAAGAAAAAAAGAGAGAGAGAAAGAAAAACGAAAAGAAGAAGAAGGAGAACAAACGATAAGGAAGAAACAAATAAAAAAAAAGAAAAAGAAAAAGAATACGAAAAGAAATAAGCAACGTTGGCACCTTACACGGTATCTTCCTCTTCCTCGTAGTAACGAGCACCTACTGACGTACTTGCAGTGGAACAACAAGTCGGATACATCCGGAAGTACATAAGTAAGTATTGCCTGGAAAGAGAACAAGTGTGTTGACTCATTCCACGGAAATATTTCATCTGCTACGAAGAGACTATGATTTCGAGGAATCACAAGAGAATCGAACACGAGTCGTTTTGCCGATGTTCGATCGGAATCGATCGGCCATAACGAATACTCGTAATCGATGCTACGTAATCCTTTCACCTAGCTCATGGTGTTCGTCTATAAAATACGATCGGCTATGTACAGAACGGAAGAACGATAAATTTTGTCGAGTAAAATTTATTTTCTAAGAGAATACGATCGGAAGGAAGAAGAAAGAAAGAGAGAAAAAAGAAGAAAGAGAGAGAGAGAGAGAGAGAAAAGGTTACATATCTTAGACGATAAGCTCAGCAAGTTAATAGCTCTCGAGTTATGACCATCGACTAAATGGAGAATAAAGGCGTGTAATTCGTTGTAACGTTAAACCTTATGCGTTAATTCAACGTCACCGTGCTAGTATCCGGCCGATAACGAAGGCAAATAAAGCGCGTACAATGGGTAACGTTTGAGCGTGGCTAGACTATCTCGGGTTGCCTTTTGTTAGGTCACTCATTGTCGCCTACTTACTTACGGAGGCTTCGATGTTACGTTCGAATGACGTTTCTTGCTGGAGTCTGTTGGTCTGAAGAGAACTCTTTCGCAGGGGACGGACGTTATCAAGAAAGAATGAGAAAGAAAGAAAGAATGAAAGAAACATAGATAGATAGATCGAGAGAATAATAGAAAAAGGATAGAGAGGAGAGATACACCTGTCGATGAAATCGATGAAGGACGAGCACGGATCATCGATCGATGTGCCACGATCGAAACCAATGAAAAGTAAGTAACTACTTGCTTGCTTGCTTTCGATCGAAGAGAGTAGTAGCAGCAAGTGGGTAGCTGCAAGCGGCATGCTCTTAGAAAAGATCATCGTCATAGTCCGTGGGCCGCGTGTGAATCGACTTTATGCCTTTGACAAAGCCTACCAGAGAAGAAGAAGAAGAAGAAGAAGCAAAAGAAGCAGAAGTGGCAGAAGAAAGCAGAAGAAGAAGAAGAAGAAGAAGAAGAAGAAGCTTACCTTCTCGACAAAAGCGATTCCGCATACGAATGCACGACGACGATCGAACTTCTTCTATTACTCGAGGAAAAATAAAAAAAGAATAAAAAAATAAAGGAAAAAAGAAAAAATAAAGAACATCCTCGCGCCTCTGTCTTTCAAAGAGAGAAAATGAGATAGAACGAAGAGAACTGAAATAACTTCTACGCGCTTTTGTGCGTGTTCGTATCCACCCTTCTCTTTCCCTCTTTCATATGTACAACGTGCGTGGGGACTCTCTTCGGCCACACCTTGAGCGGCATGCGATGCGCCGTTGCGGCTATGAGACTGGTCGACATGTAAATTCGTAGACGTAAAACTCAAAGCTGTGAAGCAACTGTAGAAAGAAAGAGAGAAAGAGAGAGAGAGAGAGAGAGAGAGAGAGAGAGAGAGAGACTAAAACGGAATGCATATAGTATGTAACTAAGCTACCGAAGGAAAGAGATGAATAGAAACGAGTTTCGTTTCTCGAAATGTCATCGATTATTCCAAACTTTTTCTATTTCTATCGATTCTTACTAATTAACGAGAAATAACATTATTAGGACAAATTTGCCGATGAGAGAAAGAGAAATAATCTTTTTCTCGAAGATTCGAGTTTCGAATTTTTTCCTCTCTTTTTATATTTCCTTCTTCTTCTCCTTTCCATTCGAAGTTTTTACTTTCTACACTCTCACTCTCTCTTTTTCCTTATTCCAATATTCACGATGATCGCAGTCAGCACAATTTTTTAAGATAACTCAAATAAAGTCTAAGTTTCTGAACGTGAAAGAGACAAAGAGAGATAAAGAACAAGAGAGAAAGAGAAGAGAACAGCCTTGAAAAGAAGAAAATTACAGCGTCGCCGTCCAGCTAAACGTTGATTTGGAATGGCGCGAATCGTACATAGACGTCTAGCCGTCGCGGTTTACGTTCCTTCTTTTCTTCGTTTATACGTTATTCGTGAGGAAGGTGCGGTACCGCACGAACACGTCCACGTGCGTACGCGAGTGTAACTTCTTCTTCTTCTTCTTCTTCTCTCTCTCTCTCTCTCTCTCTCTCTCTCTCTCTCTCTGTCTTTCTCTCTCAGAGAGTTACGTAATTCGGAGAGAAGAGCACGCGGCCCCGGAGAAGCGAGCGGTGACGACACCTCATGAAGAGACGAGAGAGAGGAGAAGAGTAGAGAGATCCGGGAGTGTCCACTCTACGTCGATGTACTCTCTCTCTCTCTCTTTCTCTGTCGTCTTCTTCTCTCTTTTCTTCTTAAGAAACGACCCAGCCCTCTCGCCAGGCCCTCGTGCCCAGCCCACGTTCCACGAAGAGACTTCAAGCAACTATCAGAGAGAACAAGAAGAAGAAAAAGAGAGAGAAAGAGAGAGAGAGAGAGAGAGAAATCTTCTGCCTACAGGATAAAATCACGAGAGAGAGAGAGAGAGAGAGAAAGAGAGAATTCTGACCCTCTCGATGAACAGTAGCTCGTTATTTTTTTGGAAAATATACGTAAAGTTGACAAGAATCTAAAATATACCATGCTACATGTCTATTTACCCACTTACACGCATCTCAATTAGGAAATTAGAAATTAGAAATTTAATGTATAATGTAAGATTCGAGCTTGACAATTGAAAAGAGAAAAACAAGAAAAGTCAAAAAAAGCACACGTTCCTCCTCGATACCACCGATTGCTAAAGGCTATCGAAAGAATCGTAAAAGTAAACCGTAGGTGATTCCTATTTCTATGCGTCCTAGTTTCAACCTACATACCTAGCTATCATTAGATCGTGACAGTGATCGTTCCAAGTTTCTTTCGAGGATTTTCAAGATATTTGTATTTGAATCGAGGAAACGAAAGAGTTGTAAAAATCGATGAAAGAAAAATACGATACGACGTTTCAATCGTTCGAAGATCTACAAAAAAAAATGAGAGAGAGAGAGAGACAGAAAGAAAAAAAAAGGGAAAGAAAGCATAGTGAAGACAGTGAGGAGGCGACAGTCTCACGATTTTACATAAGGAAATCGAAGCGAAGACTCGTTATTTCGACATTGACGCTCGGACTCTGGTGTCGATCCCCTTAAGTGACCAGATCTCGGCTCACTCGGCACGAACACACGTTCGGTCTATCCTTTTGCTTGGGATCCCACAGTCTGTCTAAACGGCTGCCTTTAACGGACACCCCCGTACCTGCAAAGACGTCTACGTCTCGACTAGCTACGGCCACGTATACCGGTGAAGAGAGAAGAAACGAGAAGAAAAGAGAAGAGAAGAGAAGAAAAGAGAAGAGAAGAGAAGATTCCATGGCTGCCAAAGGTAGGCGACGAGTTAGCTGCTAAGTATCACGAAGCCACGTTGGAATCCCGACTTGACTATCGGAAGCAATCGCAAAATCTCTCTGAGCAATAATTTAACCCTTTTCGTCTCATCCACCCTCTTCTCTCTTACTCTCTCTTTCTCTCCTTCTTTCGTCTTTCTTCTTTCTTGTTTCTTCTTTCTTCAGCACTACCTCTTCTTCTTCTCCTTTTTCTTCTGCTTCTTCTTCTTCTTCTTCTTCTTCTTCATTCTTCTAAAGTTAAACGAAAGTGTCTACGAAAGAACAAAGAAGAGAACTCGACATCGTGTGCATGCATAGACGTGCGATAGAGTAAAGAGAGATAACGCTATTGTTTAGCTAGCCCGTAGCTCTAGAAGAACTAACGCGTCCCGTTAGATTCGCGGTTGACAGAGATTTCTTCGTAGCTTGGGAAAGCAAGCGGTAAAAGCAACATCGTTCTACCGATGATATCCCACCGAGATATCGGAGCGAGATAACGTTGTTCACCCTTTTTATTTTCCAGCGTTTTAAATATTCGCATTAATTTCAACTCGACCCGAATCATTCTCGAGATCTTCGTCACGAGGATCGCTCGGAATCGACGGGTGCGTGAGAAATCGATCGATATTATATATCATTAATATCGAAAATAAAGATCGATCGTTAGAAAAATCATTCCTACGGAAAGATTTAGACGTCGAATACTTGTCCGCGATCGCGAAACGAAAAGCATTAAGCGGTTAACAAGAAGCGGTACAAGCTCTGCCGAGGTTTCCTACACACGAGCGTGGACGCGAGCAAGACGCGAGAAATATTGCTCTCGTGAACATCGTGGCCTGTACACGTCGCTCGCAGTTACTGGGTACCTCTCGCGGTAATATCGCATTGCGGAGGAACTGAGAGAGACAGAGAGAGAGAGAGAGAGAGAGAGAGAGAGAGAGAGAGGGAGAAAGGGAGAAAGAAAGAAAGAAAGAAAGAAAGAAAGAGAGAGAGAGGGAGAAGAAGAAGAAGAAGAAGAACGAACGAACGAACGAAGGAGGAGAAGAAGAAAGAGGATGGTCGAGATTAGTTCCGATTGCCTCTGCGCTGGAGAATTATAGAAGGGTTGCTAGACTCTCCTCCGCAGCTAGGCATCGATCCCGGCTACCGGCTTCTGCCCGTTAATGAGTCATGTTTAATTGGCGTGGGAAGCCCGCGGGTACGTCCACGTAACGGAATTGAACCGTACCTTGATGCGAGAGAACGTGCTTGCACGGGACGTTAAAGCCCTCTGTGTCCGTGCTAGATGCCAGATGGCGAGTCCATAGCTTTGCGGTCCTTATCCTACCAGCCTACCATTCTCAACGTCCTTCTATTATTATTAATCCTTTGTGCGATCTACTACTACTCTTACCTGCTGTTCCTGAATCCTCTTTTTCTTTTTTTTTTTCTATGTTATTATTCTCGACTTCCATCAGTGATTAGTAGTCTTACGATCTTATAATCGTACTTGATTCTGATATCAAAGAATATTGATCGATTTTTGCATAAGAGGATCGAGACGAATATGTAATTCGAATCGCTACAATCGAGACGACCCATGGAAATTGCAATTTCTTTCGTTCAAGGAAGTAACTACTACACGATGATGTTCAAACGACAGATGGTACGCGATGGTCGGCTGTCTTTGACAATGTATTACCGAGTTATATTACCAAGGAAACGTTCGCGCGAAATACGACAACGACCAAAAGCTCTAATCGTCCACCCAACGATCGGCGATAATTCACCTTACGGAATTACGTCGACGGTTTTATTACCATCGCTAAAATCAAGCTGACTAATTGCTATGGTATATCTATGCATACAGAGATATCTCGCGATTGTAAGCTGTCGAGTAAATCGTTAGATTGACCGTGAATTTCCACTAAACATCGTCGTTTCTCTTGCGTATTCGAAACGTTCGAATTACTATCTATCGATCCTAATAATCTTCGATTATATCTCGTTACTATCCGGGTGGCATCGCGTATCGTGGAAAACGAATATATCGAAGAAAAAGGAAGAAAGAAAAACAAAAAAAAAGGAAAAATCAACGTCAAAGATTTCGCTTGAAATCGAATAAAAAACTTGATACTCCGAAAGATCGAAAGGCAAAGAAGCTAGTAAAAAGTAAACCATAGTAGATCGCGGCAAACGTAAAAGAGAATCAACGAAGGATCACGTATCTAAATCGACACCTCGATGCAATGTCGACGTTAATCGTCTTTCCGGCGACGACGTGCCGACACGCAGCGGTTCTTGCTAAGCGTGCTAATCCCCTATTAGTAGTAGCCCGATGTATGTACGTACGACGCGTCGAACTAACGTGTTCGACTTTACGATTTGGGTGCCATCACGTACTCGCGTGGAATCGAGCGAGTTTCCATTCGCGGTGGCCGATCGACTTTTACTCGCTTACTGCTTCCACCTCGACGTTTCTCGAAGGTCCCTTCGGTCTTAAAATGATCGTAAACAAATTGGAACTGTGAATTCGAATAATACGATATAACGTATCGAAAGAAAAATAATAATTACGATTTTCCGAAATCTTATTAAAATATTCTAATAATTTTATCTTAACTTTATGTTTGAAATATAATATATTTCAATTTTATAAGTGTGTGTATATATTTATATATATTAACACTACATTGTGATAAAGTCTTCAATTTTCTAATCATCCTGATAAATCAAATCGTTTATCGTCGAATAACTCGTTGAAAATAAATATAAAAAAATTCTTTTAAAGTGGCATTCGAAGTAAGATAATAATCCTGCCAGTGTGAAGATATTTATAATGTAAAAAAAATAATAGTAAGTGTTTGAAAAAGATATAAAAGATAAAGGCTAACCTCCCTAGACGTCGGTGCCCCCAGGACGCAGGGGCTGTCCGGGCGGCGGGGCGCACTGGCCCACCGCTTGCTCGAGAGCTCGCTCTCCTCCTGAAACAATAAACGTGACCTGTAATTAGACAAGACGAAGGTAAAGGTGATAGGCGGTGAGCTCTGATGAGCGCTATTATAGCAATCGTAATAGCCCTCCTTGGTAAGACGAAATTGCTCTTCGTAGAAAATTAGCGAGAACGAAAAAAAAACGACGAGTCTTTTTTAAAGACAAACTTTAACTTTTAATATCGTCTCGTTTTTATAAATATATTTATGAACGATTTAAAAGAAAAGAAGAAACAAAAAGAAAAAAGAAAAAAGAAAAATTTTTTTTAAATTCATTAATTAATTTATTGAACAAATATCGAATGATCAACGATTAAGAAAGATAAAATATATTTCAAAGCTCGTAAAAGTACCTAATAATATTATCTATCGCAAATAAAAATTTTCCAATGGTAAGATTTAAATAACGCAATATTTTATTATGACGAGAAAGAATCGGCAAAAGAATTACTTTACTACGGCAGAACGTAGATAATTCTCTTTGAGAGCACACGACACGTTAATCTCCTCTTTCTCTCTTTCTCTTTCGCCCTATTCCGCGGCAGTTACGAGTCAGTCGCTATTGCGAATGCATCAGGCGCACGCGAGCGCAGTTATTAAAACGTTAAAACAATTACGCTTTTCTAGCGTGACGAGCGAGAACACGCGCTCTCGACATACGCGAACGCTAAATGTCCGTTTCTCCGGGAGTCTATGAGCTTCAGGGATGAAGCAACGAAAGAGAAAATGCAACGTAAGAATAAAAGAGAGAGAGAGAGAGAGAGAGAGGAAAGAAAAAAGAGAGAGAAGGAGAGAGAAAGAAAGAGAGTAATTGCATCGTCTCTTCTTATCGTCCTCGTCGACGACGAGGACGCAACGCGAAAGAAGAAGAAGAAGAAAAAGAAGAAAAAAGAGAGGAAGAAAAGGAAGAAGATAAAAGAAGAAAATGCGAATATTATGATGGTACGGTGTGCATTCGAGAAACGTTTCATGGACCACCCGTACGTCCGGTGATAATGAACCGATCACGAGGGAATTGAAAACCGTACATTCGCGAATCGATAAATTATTTAAATGTTACGCGGTAAAGTCAAGGAAATGATAGAGAAAAGTAGAAGCACACTTTACTGCCTCGTGTATTTCTCGCGCGTTTCTTTTTTCAAACTGGACGAGTGTCATCTCGGGAGAATTATTTCTTATTTATTCCTTTCTTTACGTACATTCATACATACATACGACGAGCTATATCCCTCGGGGGCTGACAACTTGTTTCGTTCAGGAGATAAGAGAACGATCTTGATGTTGCGAGAGAACGATGAGAGAAAGAGACGGACGGACGGACGGACGAATGGACAGAAAGATAGATAGATAGATAGAGAGAGAGAGAAAGAAAGAGAGATTATATAAAAGATTCACTCGCACGCTCCACGCGTCTTTCTTCTTTCTTTCGACCGATCGATACGCGAAACTTTAACGTGCCGACGACGTAATCGACATTTCCCTCGTTTTCTACGTTCCCAACGATGTATGACTCGTCTCGAGATATCGATCGATCTCTCGACGTTTTAAAAGCGTCATTTTTGCGAGCCTATCGTACGAGCTAGTACTACATGCTTTTTATTACGTTCCTATGTCTCGTATAGTAATAGAAAAGTTAAGTTCAATCTGGATTATTACTTTTATATCTATCTATATCGATACCAGATGCTACGTGTATGTATTATATATATATATATATATATGCATATATCAGGTCTCGTGAACGACCTATATTTAAAAAGAATCTATCTCTTAGTGACACACATAAATTCTTAGGAAATAATCAGGCTATTGAACTGCAGAAAACAACTATCGTAAACATGTCCCGTTTGCGAGGTACTATGATGTATGTTAATGTCACATCTATGTACCCACATACACGTGTAAGAAATTCTCAGTAGTTATTACCATTAAATCGGAAGAGAAATCGTAAAGATAGAAAAGAGAAAGAATTGTTTTCTAACAAAGACACGAAATTCACGATTTATTCATTAACAATTTTATTTATTCGATAATTATTGTATCGTGATACGTCAAATTGAGAATTTCGGATTCGATAGATCGAATATTTCTAAACATTTCTTTGTTAAAAAAATAAAGGATAAAAGAAAAAAAATATGTGTATATATATATATATTCTTTTTTCCATCTAATTGAGTTCGTTATACCTTAGGTGTATTTAATAATCCGTGAAGACATAAATGATCTCAATGCTTCACTAACAAAGGGTGAAAATACGTAGAGAGTACTTCTTATTATTATTACATATATTGCGTTATACATATTGCGTTTACGATAATATTGCAACGTTCGCATTTTACTTTCTCCAGAGGATTTCTCCTATTTTCCTGTAATATCGCAAGATTGCACGTTGAAAATTGAATCGGCTTCTTGAAAGACGACGAACTTCGGTTCTCTCGAATATGTCGAGATATTCAATAGCAAGCAAGCAAGCAAGCAAGCAAGCAAGCAAGTAGATATAGTACATATTCTATTTATATCTAAATACATATATATATATACATATATATAATCAATGAAATACAGAACTCGATTACCGTCTAGAAATATTTCTCATAAATTCGCATTTTTCTCTATAAGAAAAATTATGAAAAGAATTAAACGAAAATTTCTTAGTTTCGTAGATCGTAAGAATATTTTTATAATTACAAATCGAGGGATTAACTATAAGTAGGGACTAGTAATTCGATATAAAGTCGAATTAAAGGTATCGCTTTAATCCGTGTATCTTACGCGTTAATTCTCGCGTAGGAGAGGCAAATACGAGAAAAGAGAGCTCGTATATATCCTTTTCTCTTTCTTTTCCCCCACTCTTTCTTTCTCCTTCTTTCCCACGGCGGCGCAGCGAGAGGTCGTTAATGGATTAGGACTCGAGAACTCGGTGCGTTCTGGTAAAAGCGATTTTCCATATAAGCGTCCACGGTAAGCGTGTAATCCTTCTGCGTGCGGTGAGTTACGCCAATCGGGTGGACCGTAAATTATAACTTTCGGTCATAAAAACAGGACTATGAAAGTGATTTGCAATGCGGTAGAGAGATATATCCCCCCTCCTCCCTCCGTTTGAGTTGGCCGAAGGTGGGGCAGATCTCAAATATAATGTGTGAAATGGCGGTGTTCCTTCTTTATGCGGCTCTTATGCACTCTTATGCACCTCTATGCACCTCTGCACGTTCACGTTCACGTCCACCACATCGTCTCTAATCGCGCACGTTTCAACTCTAAACGGCCGAAGGCAATAACCAGTCGGCAAAAGTAGAGTCCCATTACGTAAACATTGCTGCATTAGCGAAATATTTATAATATTAATTATGCAATCGTCGTTCATTATGCGTTCATTAGTTGAATACTCGACAAAACGACCTAAATCCAATTACGTTTCTCGAATCCTCTCTTACGTAGACTACATACAACTAGTATAAACGTAATTATTACTTGCTCGCGCCTCGCGAGTATTAATTTCTTAAACGCTCTTTACATACACGAAAGCAGATATCGTTTCAGCACGTTGTTCAACTATCCAGAGAGAAAGAGAGAGAGATCCGATTAAACTCTACTAGTTTCTCGTATATACGATCTTATATACCTCGTTGCCCATCTAAAATTACTTACATTATTACACCAGACATTTCTATTAGATTATATAATCTCGCAAAATATATTTGCAAACTTATCGAATTTGTACAACTGCATCGAATCGAAATGAGAAATGCATATGTACGTACATAGTTATATACGTAGTGCGCATAGATGAACCTATTAAAATTTTTTCATCGACTTAAAGAAAAAAGATTGGAAAAAAAAAAGAAAAAAGCAGGGGAAAGAAAGAAGAAGAAAAAAAGTCGTGTCTCTCATTCGAGACGTGCTTCTCTCGAGTAATATATGATTCGACATATACATGGAAAATAATCTATGCAGATACGGAAAATTGTTAGCTAATCTTCTTCTTCTTCTTCTTCTTCTTCTAGGAGAATCTTTCTACACATCGTATTAGAAAAAAAAAGAAAAAAAAAAACAGGAAAAAAAATAAAGAAAGAAAATATAAAATAGAGTAGAGTAATAAGCTTTATACTAACCGATCGTAATATCGTAAAAGAAAAACAGAATATATAAAGGATAGTATGGAACGGTAGTCAGGTCATTCGATGAAGGAAAACAATAGCCTCTTTTGATTTACGAACGATATTAAACGTGGTAAGCCACGTATGCGTTTAGATCTACATATTATACCAATATTCTCGATATTTACTGTACGATCGTAACAGTCGAGGGTATTCGTAACGTGTTCCAAGAATCGATACTTGCTTCCGTAAATCCTTCGGTTCGTCCACATTGTTCTAAACCAATACGACGAATATCATCGGCGTACCGTTTTTCACGATCGGAGGATTGTCCGATAACTAAGTATAACGAGTAAATGTGAAAAAAATTTCTTCTACATAAATCAGAAATGCAATGCGGGTAAAGCAATAAGTCAGCTTTGTAACGATGACACGTATCATCTCACTGATAATATACGTAAAACGAGAAGAGAGAGAGAGAGAATGAAAGAAAGATTAAAGAGACTCTAAGAAAGGATCGAAAATGTGAATGCAATGCAGAAGCAGTTAGTTCGATCGTTTCGTACGGTTATAATCGAACGACTTCGGTTCTGGTAATTACATTCGTTAAAATAACTCGACTTGCCCGTTACACCGGGCCCTCTTCTCTACGACCATTTTTTGTTAAACTTTTCTCTCGTCCCAGCGAGGCTTCTCTGGCGTTAAGGGTGCCCTTATTCGTCCCGAAACTGCAGCTAACTGAACGGACAAGACTAACGAGAATTATTCAATTAGGGTAGAAGCCTAATTGAAACGGAGAAGAAGATTGCGTGGAGACCGGTTAAACATACACGTCAAACTGTCCTCCACTCTTCGGACAGGGTCTTAAACTCTTGTGAAAGCTGTCATCGCTCTTCTTCCCCTCTTTTTCTCTCTCTTTCTCTATCTGTCTCTGTCTCCCTTTTTCTGTATATCTTCTTCATCGCATCAAGGGTGAGCTGATGTTTTTCCACGTGGTGAATCGGTTTCGAAGAGTTGCTAACAAAAAAAAAAAAAAAAAAAAGAAAAAGAAAAAAAGATATCCAACGTTGCGTACGATAAAAAATATTTTTCCAAATGACTGAACGAACAAAATAATACAATACGAATTCTAATCCTTTCGTATTCTTTATTTTCGATAGACGAAACTCGTTCGTCCTTTACTTTCGTCCGAGCGGTGAAAGTTCGTACCTCGTCTTCTCTGCGAGAGATTATGTACATGCCAGAAGAAAGAGATAGATAGATACATAGATAGATAGATAGATAGATAGATAGATAAAAAGAAATGAAAGAGAGAGAAAGAGAGAAGTCGAGAAAGAACGAACGACTAGAGTCGCCCTACGTGTCTACGGACGGTTACGTATGCATATGAGCCGTGCATACGAGAGTAATCGCGTAAATCATGCAACTCGAAAACGTGGCACGTGTTGTCGGCTCTTCGACGTATATTATTACACTTCGTGATACCACGGCATCACGCCGAGAAACTTCTCCTCGTTCGTTCTCTCAGCACTTTTAGAAAGAGTTAGAGAAATGTGGTCCGAATAAATGCGGAAAGAAGACGGGGAGTCTCATCCCATCAACGTACTAAATACGTAAGGCAGAGACTTGCACTTTGATCCTTCATGCGGTTCATTCGTACTAGAACTGATAAACGTGCCTCCACGGACTGCCGATAAAACGATACTTTCTCCGGAAGTCTATCCCCTCTCTCTTTTTCTCTCTCCTTTCTTTCTCTGTCTTTCATTCTATTTCTATCTCTATCCCTATCTCTGTTGCTTTTAAAAACCCGACTCTTATATCCCGATGTAATAAACGAATATTGAAATATTGAACGTAGAGTATTTTTCATCGTTAAAAATCATCTTACATTTCTCGTTTTATTATCGATGATACAGGTAATATGGAGTGTGAACGTTGTGCTTCTCCTTAAGTCGCTTACATATTTCTTATCTATTATATAATATATCCAGATTGGAATACTCGTAATGATTTTATATAGCTGGTTTACAGTATTTATTGCTGATCGTTTTCTAACCCTTTTTTTTTTCTCTTTCTCTCTCTTTCTCTCTTTCTCTATCTATCTGCATCTATATCTTTTCCTCGCACTCTCAAATGGCAAACCATCGGAGTTTACTTTCCATCCGTTACGTGAATCGCTTTAACGCGTCATTGTGTTTTTCATTCGTTGCTATAATTGCGTAAAATCATCGTTATATTTCTTCGTTGAACTTTGACATAGAAAACTGACCGATTCAATGGAAATAAACCACGTTGAACGGATTGAGCTACCGTATAATCTAAAATAAATCGATTGAATAAAATATATGCGACGAAAGAGAAAAAAAAAAAGACGAAAGAACGAAGAAAAAGATTAACGTGACGACGTCTCTTATTTTCGAATTGAAACAAAAATACAGATAATTTCGATCTTATTTTAATTTACCTTCGTATTCCTGTAGTCCTTCATTATATTAATAACCCTTCCTTCTCGATAATGACGTTTGGAAAAAAACAAATACTTCGAAATGTACATACATATATTAAAAGCACAGCATCGATTTTGAGATAAAATGCACGCATTATATAATAACTAACTTCGAGAAAAATTCTTATGCTTCGTCACAGTTCGAAGGGTAATACTTGCTTTACGTGCTACAACTTCAGGACCACCCAAGAAATAATACAAACGAACGTTAAGATTCCTTTCTATACGTGTGTAAGTATATACACGCGAGGAGACTGAATACGGTATGTTTACAGCGTGAAATTAGTCAAGCACGCAAATGTAAACAAACTGTGTTCCTACACTTCGGTTCGTCTTACTAAACTATATAAACCTGTGTATGTATACGTATGTACGAGGACGGTAAAAAAGTAAAAGATATGAAGTAAAAAGATATGAATATTCCAGGCGAATAGTATTATTGAATCGATTCAGAATTAATTAAAAAAAAAAAAAAGAAAAAAAAATTGTCTATCATCTACAACTCTTTTTTTTTTCTTTTCAAAGTAAATTCGTATGTTGCGTAAAAAGAAGATACTAGTCGAATAAGATGAACAATGCAAGCGCATTTTTTCTCTTTCCTTTTCTTTTTTTTTCGTAGTACAGGTGAATATGCATCGATGAGGAGTAGCTTCAAGACGAAAGAAAGAGAGATGAATTCGAATCGCATTGTTCGTACAGGAGAGAATATTACAGGCTTCGAGCGAGTTCATGGTACTCGAATGTTTTACTACCTAAGTAAATGGTAGAGTTTCCACAATAGTACGCCGACGCACGAAACAAAGCACACCCACAATAGCTAGAACCAAATGGAAGAAGAAAGAAGAGACGAAAAGGGAAGGAGATAGAGACGGAATATCGTTTCGTTTTGGCGCCATGAAGCTACGAAGAAGAGTTCTACAGACAGGTGTATGCACGCATCATATGTAGACTCAACATTTTTTTTTTTAAATTGAAACATCTGAATATCTCTGAACAAAACATCTTTGAAATGAAAGTTTTTAGAGAAAAAAATATAATTTATTTATTTCTGATTCTGATTTTTAATTTATCAAAGTTATATCAAAGAAAGGAGAAAGATAAAAAATGGTAGGACCGCAACGAATAGAATCGAATAGAGTAGAATAGGATCGAATGGGATCAAATAAGATCGATTGAGATCGAATAGAAACGAATAAAAATGAATAAGGTCAAATAAGACCGAATAAAATCTAATAGGATCTAATAGGACCGAATAGGACCGAATTGTATTCGATCCTATTTGATCCTATTCAATTCATACGTTCTTACTTGGTCCTATTCGATCCTATTTGATTCTGTTCGATCCTATTTGATCCTGTTCGATCTCGTTCAATTTCATTCGTTTCTATTTGATCCTGTTCGATCCTTTTCGATCATTTTCGGTCCTTTTCGATTCTTT
This sequence comes from Vespula pensylvanica, assembly GCF_014466175.1. NCBI lineage: Eukaryota > Metazoa > Arthropoda > Insecta > Hymenoptera > Vespidae > Vespula > Vespula pensylvanica. The sequence goes on along the minus strand of NC_057699.1, from coordinate 3,013,767 downwards.
ACTATCTTGTCCACCTATCTGAGATGGGTCGAGCTTTATTATAGTGTGAGTGTATCGATCTGTCTATTTGTTGGATGGAAAGAGGAGCGTGTCTAAACGAAAATTGGGCCTTAAACAAGTCCTATAATTTGGAGAAAAATCGAAAGCTTTTTTAAACGATTAAAAGAAAAGCGTAAATGAATATTATAAAAATTTGTCACCCTTCAAACTTTATCCCTCTACTCTATTGTTTCATACTCTATCGTTTTTACCTCGAATTTGTTTATTTTTTCTCTGTGTAAACTAAATTCAAATCCTTGAAAATAATTATCAATTATATGATGGATTATAATGATGGATTGCTGACAAAAGAAGTTTCCTGAAATCGATAATAATAAAATAGTATTTAATAAAATAGTATTTTACTATATATACAAATATAATATATATATATAGACGTAGATATATATATGTATATACGTATCTATATATGAATCCGCATGCGGATGCTTCGAGCTTCGTTCAATCTACGAATGCATTGCGAGTCAAAGAGACAACAATGCCTTTCTCTTCTTGGTTCTCGCGCATCGAAAGGAGGAAGTCAAAGAGCGAACAAAACTATTCATCGCTCGTAAAAAGCTCGACGCTTCCTTCTCTCCTCCCCCACCTATTCTTTCTCCTTATCCCCTCTTATATTTTTTATTACTTTCTCGCGGAAAAATGAATAATTTATTTCGCACGTCGATCAACGTATCTTCATCGTTGAGAAAGGACACTAATGTTCTCTTTCATTTCTTTACTCTTTCATATCTTTCTTTTTCTCTCCCTCTCTCTCTCTCTCTCTCTCTCTCTCTCTCTCTCTCTCTCTCTCTCTGCCTTTTCTTTCAATACGGTTCTCGATCGATGAAATTACAATTCCGAACGTGAGAACCATAAGATTGGCCGTGTAAAGAGACAATCGTCCGGCCGTCCACTTTTTACCAGGACCAGAATCCTCGTTTCTCCGATGTATAAATAAAATCGTTGAAAGTCTGAACGAAGATAGAAGGAGAGATTGCCGAATTCGATTTACGAGAGAAAGCAATCGCTTCCGCAAACGTAATATATATCGAATATCGAACGTGATAATTAAAAAAAAAAAAAAAAGAAAAGAAAAGAAAAAAGAAAGAAAAGAAAAAGAAAAGGAAACTTCTGAGGAAAATAATTTCAGACGGGTATAATAATATATCATAAGAATTTCACCGTGTAAATGCACGACGGCTTGCTTGGTCGTCCTTCTCTTTCTCCTCTCTTGTCGTTTTTAGTAAGAAATCTAAGGAGGTGAAACGGAAGCTCGAAGGAGAGTCCTTAGCGCACAAGTAGAATCTCGCGCGAAATGCCAACTACGAGGCGCGTTGCACGTCCGTGATAAGGCGTGCGAGGGCACGACCTGTGACTTCTCGAGTGAACATTGAAGCGACAAAGAGAGAAGAGAGAGAAAAAGATGGAGAGGGAGAGAAAGAGAGAGGGAGAGAAAGAGAGAGGGAGAAAAAGAGAGAGGGAGAGAAAGAATAAGACAGAGAAACGGAGCGAAGAGGCGGTGGTCGAGCTCTCTTACGAAGCTCTCGCACGAACAAGATCGTCGTTCCTACGACGTTGATGAGGTCATGGAATGAATGGAAACGCTTAGATAGATCTCTCTTTCTCTCTTTGTCTCTTTTTCTTGCTTATTTGCTCTTATCCTTCTACTATCCTTTTATCCGACAAATTATTAGTATCGCCTCTCATTTCGTAACGAGGAATCGAGAAAGATAATTTGTGATTTGACGAAAGGAAGAAGTGTACTTTCGTTATCTTCTTCTTCTTCTTCTGTTTTTTTGTGTTTTTTATTTTTTTATTTTTGTTTCTTTTTTTCTTTTACCTTCTCATTTCCTGCGGAAGAAGAAGATACAGGGCTCGTGGACGAGCTTGCTCGTCACGAAATAGGAGAGATCGAATTCTCGAGAATTACGCTTTCTTTCGCGGATGTAGGTGTGTATATAATGTGTGTGTGTACATATATATATATATATATATATATATATATATATAGACACACACACACATACATACACAAGACCGATCCTTTCTTAATATCATCCCATAATAATTTCAGAGTTTCGATGTCCTCAGAGAAAAGTAGATTGTAATAACGTTTTACTTCCTCTCAATTTCTATCTTTTGCGTGTTTCTTTGCTAATATAAAAACGATGATCATTAGGTATCATACCTAACTACGAACCGTTAACGATCTGTTAGAAACGGCAATGTTGTTTACTTTTTTTTTTGTCTTTTTTCCTAACGTCATTTAGATAAATTATTGAGAAGAAGAAAAGAATTAGATTTTCATGATTTTTCACCTATTCTATCCAGTCTCATTTATAACGAAAAAAAATTTCTCGATATTTTTCTTTTTCTGATACAATGTTCGATAATTTATTATTACTAAAGAAATGAAAGCCGCCAATCTATTAGAACACTCGACAATAATATCGCCGGTTGTAAGTAACTTAAGTAGTTAAGTAACGTCAGCGAGAAGCTCAGCAACCGCCTACGCTTGGCTTCCTATACGTATCGTATACTCCTTCGTTCGCATAATATGTTCGGTGATATCGATCGTCACGTTTCGAAGATATCTACTAAAAAATCTCAAGCAAAAAATTAATATCCAATTTTTTTCCCTCTCCTTTCCTCTTTTTCTAACATAAAATTTAACGCTCGTTTAAAATTATAATACGATTTTCTTATGAAAATTTATCTGCAAGTTTCTTTTCTTTTTTTTTCTCTCTTACTTTTTTGTTTTTTCCCCGAGGGAAAAAATTTTAGAACAATCGAAAGATCCTTTAAAGTGAGAGAATAAGACGAAGGTGGACGTGCAGACACGTACGGGTAAAAGGTTCGCTTGACTTGGCTCGACTCTCTCTCTCTCTCTCTCTCTCTCTCTCTCTTTGCTCTCTTCTCGTCGGAGAAGATCGAGAGGTTTAAAGAGCCGACGGCGGACGGCCGCAAACGCGATTCGCTTCGGCGCGACGAACGTTTTGTCGCTGGTGATTGGCGTTTCAAAGGACAAGCGCGTACAATGCAATTACCTTAACCGCGAGCCGAAGAGACGAGGACGATACGGATTCGACGGGTCCGAATGAATAAATGCGTGCAACGTATACCTATACATATACACCTGTCTCACGCCTACATCCTTCTTCTCGTACTGTCTCAACTCTTTTCCCTTAAAGAAAATAAACGATCACGATTTATTCCACCTACTTTTTCTCTATTAACGAAGCGTGAGATCGAAACACAAAAGGTGAATATTAAATCGATGATTTTAAACTCATTCAAACTCTTTCCAGGAACATCCAATTGAAACGAGCTTCGAAGAATGACTTTTTTTCTTTTTTTTTTTTTTTCTTCAAAAAAAGAAAAAAAAAGAAAAGGAAAAAATTGCATATTCTCCTTCGATCTTTCATCGATAATTTGACGATAATTTGACGATGATAATCTTGACTTAATTCAACTCGATTTCGTTTCCGAATACCGCAAAAGATACGATTACAACGTGGGCGTTGCGAGCTTCTTCCCGATAAATCGATTTCGCGCTCGTAAACGATTACTTCGCATCACGATTCAATGTCTTTTATTGCCCCTAAAATGCCGGTTGAATCTTTCGATAATCCATTGATCGTCCATGTCGAATCTTCATTTTCACAAATGTAATCGTTGACCACCCTCGAAAGATAATACATCTTCGAATGTAAAAAGTATCTCCTCTTCGAATCGAATTTCGAGTAGGGCCTTTACATCTTTACGTTACTTCATTTTTTTGAGGGAAAAGGTTTCAAGAAAATAATGTAGAAATTAACGATCAAAACTCTTATAAGAGATAAAAGGATATGCTCGAGGCAATCATGAGCACATAAACGATCAATTAAAGCACATCATTTTCGAAACGATGTATTTTCCTTTTTCACCGTTTTATTTCCCCATAATAAGTTATGGTTTGCTACGTAATTAGTCTACTGTATCCCGTGTAATACCGATACAATTCTACTGACTCGTCTTGATTTTATGACGTTACAATGAGCGAGATAAACGATATAAAATTCGTTCTATTGTGAATTGTACTATACTTAACTACACTTCGAGAAAGAGAGAAAGAGAGAGAGAGAGAGAGAGAGAGAGAGAGAGAGAGAGAGAGAGAGAAATTCGATCGGAAAATAACAGAGAGAAAGAAACATACGCGTCTAAACGTAGTTGGAAAGATTTACGGTACGTTGTGGATAACGAAGAGAACTCATCAGCATCGGTAATAGCTGCACTCTTCTCTTACAGCCTTTTGTGTCCAGTAGTTAAACACTACCTTCGTTCGTATCTCCTACCATGACTATCAACGAACACTCAATCAATTTTAATTACTAGCTTTTACTCGAAAGATCAAATCTAGGAAGAAGGAGAAGGAGAGAAGACGGGGAGAAAAATCTATGATATATATAAAAATGCATAGGAAGGTTTAAAAAATCGATATTATCTACGTCATCCATCATTTTTTGTTCTTTTTTGATTTTCAATTTAAGATTCGCGTATTATTCGTTATAAAAAAAAGGGGGGAGAAAAGGAAAAAGGAAAAAGAAAAAAAAAGAAGATAATAGAAAAGATTTACTCGTCTACGTATATTTCATCATTTACTTACGCTCATTCATCTTTCATCTCTTTTATCTTCTGGCACTGATTCGAAAGTAACTCGACTACCTTTCCGTAATAGGCAAGGGATATAAAGAAAAGCTACCTCCGAAGTCTCGTCGAACGTGCTCGACGAATATTTTAAGTAGTCCGAAGGTGACCGTGCTAAAAAGAAATAAAAGAGAGAGAAAGAAAGAGAGAAAGAGAGAGAAAGAGAGAGAAAGAGAGAGAGAGAGAGGGAGTGAAAGAGAAGAGGACTGTTAATTACGAAAGGGCACGCATCTCTCGAAGCGTGCAAACGCATAGGCGTAGTCAAGACGCTTTACACAACTCGAAAGCAAAGCTGTTTTACGACTACTTTAAAGCTGACTGAAATACGACGACCGATGAAATCGGTGCGAGGCCTCGACTCGCGCTGCCGTACTCGCGTTGCTGCCGCGTTGCGGAGTCTTGCTCTTCCTTATGACTTTATGGCCGTTGTGCAATGATACAACCTTAAAAATCTATCCGTAAACGCACACTCCCGCACGCGCTCGACCTAAGAAAACACGTTTCTCGTTTCCCACAACCCTCTTTGCTATGAAGATCGATCCTAAGAAGTGCTACAAAGAAGATCGTACTTTTCGATATTAACTCTTTAACGATTTAACATGTTAATCTGAGAAATTTTATCTATCTGAACAAAATTCTACGTAATAAATCGTGACTAATCGAAATCTACGTACAGTGATTTGTGATTGACGAATAATGTTTTTTTTTCCTTTTTCTTTTTTTTTTTTTTCTTTTTATTAACAGAATTAACAGCACGGATGAATTTTCGTTTAGGAAAAAAAAATCGTACGAGGCGATCGAAGCGAAAGATTTTTTTTTAATAAATATCGAATTAAGTACATACTTATGTTTGCGTTATAACATCTACTACGTAGAGACGCGTAAACGCGAAACGTAACTACGCAAAACATGTTCTCTCTGTCTCTCTCTCTTTCTTTCACTTACGTAACTCCGATTCCTTCCTCCCACTCATTGTTCTCGCTCCTCTGCGTCCCGTCTTCTTTTTTATCAAATCGAATAATTATTGCGTTCTAATACATCCATACGAAGACGTTACTACGAAGACGACGACGTAAACTTTTGATCTCTTCGAACGACGAGAGAGCTTAAAGCACCGGCGGCCACGCCTTAAAAAATGACTAGCTTGGTGGATGGTATGCAGAAACCAGATACCGGAATCGTTGGAATCCGTGGGTCGTTCAACGTTTGCTGACGTCTCTGCATATAATTAAGTATACTGATACACGCCGTTTCGTTCGCTTTTAAATACACGTTCCGTTTAATGCGCACACTTGGATACACCATGAAGCACAATAATGTCTGCTAAAGAATGTAATTGCTTCGTGATTTAATGGATACGGTTTTGTATCGTCGTTTAGGTTTTCGAGACGAAAAAGGGGAAAAGTCGTAAAGTATAAATATTTTTAAGCGATCTCGAATCGCGATGATGTTTCTTGTATAGTTTACGAGGATGATAAAAAAAAAGAAAAGAAAAAGAAAAGAGAGAGGAAAAGAAAAAACAGAAAAAAGAAAGAAAAAGAAAAGAAGGGAATAAGGAGGAAAAGAAAAGAAACGAACAAAACGAAGGAAACGAACATTTATTAAATTTCACGTTCCCTCTCGTTAGAACGAAGAAACATTAACTCGCGTACCGAGGCGCCGCTAGTCGATCGAGATGCATCGCGATGCATCGTAGTTCCAACGTTAATTCCTCCCACGTTCGTTTTCTCTAACTGTGCCTGTCGCCGATTCTATCCTACTGATTAGAAAACGTCGGCTTAAATCGCCGCAGACACACATTTTCCAGTTCCTCCTCGGCGAATAATTAAGCCGATACTCTCTTCTTACGATCACCGATCGTATGTCGGCTGACCGATTTAACTTTATCGAGTAAATGCGATCGATTTTTCTAATTAGGAGAAGTTACCTTTCGAAAGTTTCGTAGTTTCGATGAAGTATTGAAATAAAAGGAAATAAAGAGAAAGATAGAGAATGTTAGGAGACATCTAACGGTGTCTGTATTCTCTCTCTTTCTATTCGAGATGTCTCTCGAACGTGGCTACGAGTTTCATAAACAACGACTCGTGTACCGGCAGGTTGGTTAGTTATGATCGTCGAAGGTAGTGCCGAGTCGCAGGAGTGAAAGACCGATGGTATACGCCACACGGTAAGAGGGACCTCTTTCTCTTTCTCTCTCTCTCTCTCTCTCTCTCTCTCTCTCTCTCTCTCTCTCTTTCTCGTTCTAAGACTCGTGCTCGTATAGAAGGCCGACCTTTAAAATTTTCCTGCAGCTCGCGAAGGTACTTGTGTGTTTACTGCACGGTATGCCAACACCTGCGAGCTAGCGAGATCACGTTACCCCTTGCGGTTTAAGATTTCCATAGATGCGACGTCGATCCAACGGTGCGCGCTGCTTCCCCATTTCGATATAATCGACAATTTTCGATTGTAAACGTGTCGTTCCTCGTTCTTCTTTTCTATACGATTGGCAATTAAAATCGAACCTAGTTGCTAAGGGTTTGCTTTTGTAGATACCGAAGTCGCGTTCGTCGTGAGATAAAATTTTTTATTAGCCTGACAATTAATTACTCCATGAGAAATAAAGAGAAAAAAAGAGAGAGAGAGAGAGAGAGAGCTATGCGATCGGAATTATGGAAATAACGATGCCGCGATCGTAAGAGCCTTCCCGCGACAGGTACGGCCGCCGACAATCGTTTTTGCTAAGAACGAGATATCTCGGAAGAAACGAGATCTCCCTTTCGATTATGTTAACCGCGGGTGCATCGAGTTTATCGATACAGTAGCTCGCGATATCTCGGTAATGACAGACTGTATCGAGGAAGCTGCAACATCCGATAAGGCTACACAAAGTCGAGAAGACGTATCGTCGTTTATTAACTTTACTTCCGAACACCAACGTCCAATCTTTATTAGCCTATTCTCCTCGCACTTCCCTTGCGATCTTCCTGAACACGTTGTATCGTATTTTCTACTTACTACCTTGTTGTTCTCCGCAACTATACTTGGTTCTCGATTTGCGTAACCAGCTCGTAACGATATTTCCCACTGTCTCTCGACACTATCCCGTCTCGTTCTTTCAACTTCAAATCGTCTTTTAATTGGCCGAAAAAAAAAGATGAATGTTGAAGAATGAAAAGTGAAAAAGAAACGAAGAAAGAAAACGCGTCGGGTTTTACATTTACGCGAAAGGGAATCATTCGAAACGGACGAAAAAAGAAATAAAAAAAAAAAAGAAATGAAAAGAAAAGCTAAAAAAGAAATTCAATTGACTTCTTCGAGATTACAAGTAGAGACGAGATCTTGAAAGGAAATAATCGAAAGAAAATCGAGAACGAGTAAAGTGCCCTTTCGAGTTCGAACGCATAACAAAGCCGAGAAGATTTCTTCGTGACTACCTTCGACGAATCGGCAAAGCCTCTCTCGTCCTCGCCATAAAACAAGATCGCACGTCGCAAAACGATCGGGGGAGACGTCGTCGAGGAGCACCGACACTTGTCTCGTTTAATGTTAAATTGCATACTGCACGGACGGTGTCGAGTAAAAAGGAGTCACGACGAGACGGCTTTAACGAGCGGCAAGAAAATTGCCGTCGCCATCACCACCACCCTTGACATCGCTATAGCTATACTTTACTTTTGTCACAACTTATTCTATCCCGAAGAAAATTCTAGTGACAAAGGGGGGGGGGGAGAGAGAGAGAGAGAGAGAGAGAGAGAGATCGAAAGAAAAAGTTGAAACCTTTTAATCCAAAGTTCACGTACTTTCCAAGAAATATTTACTACGAATAGTAACCCTCTCTCTATCTCTTTCTCATTTACTTATGGTTACTTGAGCTCTTTCCTAAGCAATACGAGCTGCTCTCGAACATTCTGTTTCTCTCTCTTTCTCTCTCTCTTTCTTTTTCTCTCGCATGCAAGCCGCGTTAATTAAACGCGGGCGATTAGTTAGATACAGTTAATTATATACATTAATATGCAAATGGTTCTCTCTCTCTCTTTTTAACTACCTAACAGATTATTCACTTCTTATTTACCTGTCTCGTATTTTCGCGCTTACTCTCCTTCTCTCTCGCTCTTTCTCTTTTTCTTTCTCCTTCGGTTTCTCTATTCTGACTGGCAGATTAGGAAACGCCTTTTCCGCAGCTCGACGACATGCAACTTTTGCCTTTGAATCGAATCAACCGAATCCATTCTGGTCACCGATGTCTACAAGTAATTACTCTTAGAAACTCCCTTGACGGTGATTAAGCGAACCGCAGGGAGTTATGGTAAAAGGGATTTCCGAGTCTCTTTGCGGATTTGAAAACTACTAAAACATTGGGAATTTGTCTTGTACGAAAGCACAATTTCAAAGTCTTCGAGTTTTCTTATTTGATAAACAAATGACGTAACATAGCCAATTATCAAAATAAAAATGATAATTAACGAATTTGTAATCTCTTAAAAATTATTGATGAAAGAGAAATGACGATGACGACGATATAATTTCGAGTAAGAGAAAATTTTTTCTTCTCTCTCTCTTTTTTTTTCTTTTTTTTCCCTTTTTTTCCCCTCCTTGACACAAGAATCTTTCTAACATCGAACAAAGAAGACGAAAATGCAGAAGCATTTTCCACGATATCGACGACGAATAGCAAAGGCGAATTCCGTGCGAGGCTTCAGTTAAGCGAACAATGAGCTCATCGCGAGAGAATTCCTCTCGGCTTCTTCCTCGCGCATTCCGCGCGACTTCTCGCGGGATTCCAGTTTATGTGCCCGTGAGTTCGACTCTTAGAGTTATGTATGTATGTATATGTATCACCTTGGCGTTCGATAAAAACTGAAGAAATTCAAGTCGGAGTGTGTTGTGCTTCAGTGAAATAAAAAAAAATTCTTTACGAGTACCATGAAAATTTATTTTTTTACTATTATTATTTTTTTTTTTTTTTTTTAAGAAAATCGATGATATCGAACGAAAAGAGAATGAAAGAAAAAAAAACAACTTCAAAATTAGAGTCAGAAAATCCGAGTTAGTTAGCGTATTTCTATCGCACCTAGTTAATTATCACTAATGAACCCCAATTAAGGGTTTTATTCCATTACGTGGAATTCTACGATCGTTGGATCTCTCGAAGAATGTTTGTGCAGCTGAAAGCTTCGATGAATTTACATAAGTACACGGTAATACGTACGTTCGATGACGAATAAGTTTCTTACTCTGAAAGATATCTTAAATACATAAATATCTCTCTCTCTCTCTCTCTCTCTCTCTCTCGCTCTGTTTCTCGTTTACCATTAATCAAGATCTCGTGAACTAGGAAATACGAAGACAGGTGACGAAAAGGTGTAGAAAAGTCAGTTCTACGACAGGTAGATGTGTGCCCTTGTCCGACCTTATTAAAGCTGAAGGGCCTGGGAAGAGATGGGTCTTCTCTAGCACCTTCGTGTACCTCATGTAACTAACATTAGATGCATAATGCATGGATAGATGGGTAAGCTAGGTGTCGAGCTACGTGCGACATATATTCTCTCGGGTTGTCTTTCCTAGTAACCTGCGAGCACTCTTGAAAGAACCTGTCGTATATGAACTTTGTCAAACTAATGATTATTCAGTGATCTGTAAGCGAACTACTACTGTTCGACCATTCTCGATTTATCGATAAATTATAACGATAAAAAGAAAGAAGGAAAAAAGAAAAAAAAGAAAAAGAAAAAGAAAGAAAAAAAGAAAAAGAAAGAAAACCCGATAGAGACCAAGTTAACTATAAGAATTTCTACGACTGATTCAAACAGATAAAACGTTATAAAGCATTGTGATGGTAATACGGTGTTAACGTGCGCTTCGATATAAATCGCGAGTATGGTAGCATGGTACGAGAAAGGGTTTTAGTCGAAGCTGAGTTGTAAAACATCGAGTTCGTACGATATACATCTCGCTATCTCCAACGAAGAAAGATCGTCGTTAAAGCTTTCCAAAGTGTAAACAATAGAGCGTAAGACACTCGAAGGAAACTTAACCATAAATTTAAATGGAGGATACAAACGGTCGTCTTTGACATTGTCTTTCTTCGATGGAAAACGCGACTTCTTTTCCTTTTTCGACGTACCTTCATAGAGATAAATCATTCGATTCTTTAGATAATATAATGATATTCCTTGATGCGATGGCATATTACGTATGCACATGCAAGCATAGCTAGTGCAATTACAAGTAGGCGCAATGGTTGCTGAGGAGGAAGCTGCTTCGAAGAGGACTTGCTTTAAAACGACCTCTCTCTCTCTCTCTCTCTCTCTCTCTCTCTCTCTCTCTCTCTCTTTCTTTCTTTCTATACCGTTGGATTCTGAAGTGATTCTAAATCGATTTGTCGCGACGTCGTGCTCGACGTTCTACAAGGAACGACGCCTTCTGTCGCCATCGTCGTCCTCGTCTTTCTGAAAGATGACAACGATAAAATAAGTCTCGGCTGGACGAACCGGAAGATATGTTGGCAATAAAAGATAGTACGTATTTATGTATATATGTATGTACGTACGTACGTACGTACGTACTTAACGTGGTCCTTGCTAGTACGTCAAACCAAACCAAGAGAACGAAATACATACGTACTAGCAGAAGTACAGAAGAAGAAGAAGAAAGAAGAGAGAGAGAGAGAGAAACAGACAGAAAGAGTATAGTCAGTAGCCACGATAGAAGTTCGTACACGAAGGACAGGAAGGCGGCTTTCCACGGCTTACCACGGACGGCTAACAACGACGGTGGCCATTGTAGGGAGGGGGGAACCGTCGCTTGACTTTTACAAAGTGGACGCCTAACAAATGCCCGGCACGCATACATTAGCCCGCATTAATACCTGCTTGGATTTATTAATGCCCATATTATATTCATACGAGTCGTGTGTACGAGTTACGGCGCGATGCATTGCGCCGAGGGCACACATGAGCCACAAGCTCGATGATATATTCAGCGTCGCGCTTACTCTATTGTTCGAACTCAACCCTCTCCTCTTTCTTTTAGTTTTCTTTTTCTTCTCTCTCTCTCTCTCTCTCTCTCTCTCTCTCTCTCTCTCTCTCTCTCTCTTTGCCACCGAATCATTCCGATCCACGTTCGCTCCTCCACCGTTTCGTACGCATTTCAAACTACACGACTGCTTGTTGCGAAACTCAACAGTGTCCGAGCAATGAAAAGAAAAGTAAGTTCTAATGTCGCCTCTTTCATTTATAATTCTCGTTGATAACGGACCAAATGAAATCTATAACTTACGAGGATTTTATACGGGAAGTTTATTATTATAAACTATCCTGTAAAAATATTGGATTATTAAACGTAAAAAATAATCGATTAAAATATCGCTAATGCAGTAATAGGTAAAGAAATTAGATTGATAAGAAATGCACCTAACTACGTAGAACGAAGCAAAGAAGGTGACTAATCCGTACGGTTGTTGGCTAATGAATGACTTCGAGTCACCTCGAGTTTGTTAATATAATTTTGTAAACATACTCATATCGCGAGATCCTCTAATGATTCTGTATATATTTAAAAAATAATAATGAAATCGGTTCTATTATACCGATAGTATCTGAGCGCATAAATAAATAGATAATTTTCTTAGCTTTAAAATGGTTTTTTTTTCATCTTTCTACGACTTTCCGTTCAAAAGATATGGTCCTTAAAGTTTCTAATTCATAATTACATTGGTCACGTGACTGGAGTACGAGCGTAGTAAAAAATATAGGTCACGTCAATCAGCTGAGTGCGTATAGTAAATTCCAGGAATTTATATAGGTCAAACTTCATTAATTCATAAATATAATTTTTTATGAATGATTACTATTCCATTTAAATAAAACAATATCTCCGAAACTATGAGTCGTAAAGACTTGCAAAAAAGACCATTTTAATCGAAAAATTATTATTTTTAAAAGCAAAATTAATATTTTTATTTTTTTAATTGTTAAACAATTTGTTATAAACAATTATTTTATTATTTATTTATATTAACAAATAAAATATCTCCGAAACTATGAGTCATAGAGACTTGCAAAAAAAACCATTTTAATCGGCAAAATTAATATTCTTATTTTTTTTTTGTTAAACAATTTGTTATATATAATTAACTTATTTATTTTTGTTAACAAATGAAATATCTCCGAAACTACGAGTCGTAGAGACTTGCAAAAAAGACCATGTTAATCAGCACAATTAATATTCTTATTTTTTTATTTGTTAAACAATTTGTTATAAATAATTAACTTATTATTTATTTTTGTTAACAAATGAAATATCTCCGAAACTATGACTCGTAGAGACTTGAAAAAAAGACCATGTTAATCAGTAAAATTAATATTCTTATTTTTTTAATTGTTAAACAATTTGTTACAAATAATTAACTTATTATTGATTTTTGTTAACAAATAAAATATCTCAGAAACTACGAGTCGTAGAGACTTGCAAAAAAGACCATTTTAACCGGCAAGAAATATATTTTTTTTTTCTTTTCCTATTTGACAAATTTATTGTAAATAATTAATTTTTTAATTTAATAATAAATTAAAAATATAATCACAAAGAAAAAATGGATCACATTAAAAAGAAGGGACGCAATAACGCAACCTGGGGGATCGAACTTGGAAACCTCGCAATTTGAGCGCGGTGCCCCAGACCACTAAGCTAATTAAACTTTCTAAAATATCTTTCCTTCATAGCATACTTAAACCCAAGATGGCACATTGTAACTTACTGTAAAGAGAAGTGAAATTTCTCAACGGGTTCTGAAAAGCATTAACTCTATTCATCCAGCCGATCAGAGGACATAAATGAGATGAAAGAAAAGACGGATTAGCGTGACACTTTCACGATATAATATCGTCGACGTCCGTACTTATTTACAAAGGCGGAACGACGTCTTGCGTGCTCTCGACGATTCGGTATTATTATCTTAGAGAAAGTTACGAATATTGGACGACATATAAATAAGAAAATACATTTTATCGCTCTAAAGGAAAAAAAGAAAAGGAAAAAAAAAAGAAGAAAAAAGAAAGAAAGAAAGAAAAGAAGAAATTGTCAAATTCTCTTCTTCCTAAATCAAATAAAATCCTTATCGAAACTACTGTGTTATACCGTCAGAATCGCAAACGTCTCGTTAGAGTTCTCGTCTGAGTTCTCTCGGTAGATTTGAAAGAGAGTTCTTCGTTGCGACCGTGGGATTCTACTAACATAAGGACGATTCTCGTTCGGTGCGGTGAGTCTCTAACAAACGCAGCACGTTTCCTCTTCTTTCTTTCTCCTTTGACTCCCCCGCATGGAACGCACCCTTCCTAGCTCGTGTCAACGCGCAGAAGAACGAAACGAACACAAACGAGTTATACTTTAGGTGCCGCTCTCTCCATTCACTGCCCGTCTACTGACGTTCTCAAGTGGGCGTGTAGAGAGTAAGTCTGAAAGAGAAAGAAAGATAGAGAAATAGAAATAGAGAGAGAGAGAGGAAGAGAAAGAGAGAGAGAGAGAGTGAGTAAGTAGATATATAGAAGAAGAAGAAGAAGAAGAAGAAGGTAAGAAAAAGAGGAAGAGAAGCGTGGACACGAAGGACATGACAGCTTCGCTGAGCACGTCGATACTCGTTAACTATAACACTATTCGCCTCCAGCTTGAACTAGAGAAGCGTGCGTGCTGAGGATATCCAGCACGTAGATGAGCTTACACAACGTACGTTTCGAGAAGAAAAAGAGAAGAAATAAGAAGAAGAAGAAGACGAAGAAGAGGAAAAGGAGGAGGAGGAAGAAGTAGAAGAAGAAGAAGAGTAAGGCGGAGGTTCGCTATTATTCGTAACGCACGTGCTCGATCGCAAAGAGACGACGTTTCCCTCCACCACACCTCTTCCTCTCTCGTTCTTTCTTTCCCTTTCTCTCGATCTTCGTACTCTCGCGTTCATGACATGGGCGCCGTCGCGTTCGAACGTGCTTTACATTCGTGAAACGTCATCGTCGTTATCCTCGCCACAGAAACGAGAACGTCTCCACTGTCTTCCCTTTCTGTCGCCTTCTTCTTCTCCTCCTTTTTCTTTTTCTTCTCCTTCTTCTCCTTCTTTTCTTCCTTCTTTTGCTTCTTCTACCTTTTCTTCTTCTTCTTCTTTTTCTTCTTCTTCTTCTTCTTCTTCTTCTTCGACCAACCTAGAATTGGAAACTCGAGCGCGTGCTACGTATGGAAATAAGAGAGGCGCGCGTGCGTACGTTCACCGACGTCTACTCTCTTTGTCGGGATCTCCTCTCGCTTTTATATATAGGTGTATGTATATACATATTATATGTGTATATATATATATATGCACGTAGCCGCGCTTTGATTTTGTATAAAAGAGTAGCCCTCGATACGATCTGCAATTTCTCCCTACCGGCTCGTCTCTTGAATTTAACATTCTCCTGCGATATATCATTTCGATTGTCGTAAATTCTTCTTTAAAGGGATCTCTACGGAGAGAGAGAGAGAGAGAGAGAGAGAGAGAGAGAGAGAGAGAAATCGTAAGATCGATCGTGTATAAGAGAACGATGCATTTCTGGAAACGAGAAAAGGGTGGATACTGTGAAAAATTTACTGGCAATACGGATAAGAAAAGAAGATAGAGAAAGAGAGAGGGAGAAAGAAAGAAAGAGAAAGAATGGCCATTAACGACGAGTATCTCACGTTTTAACGGTCTCACACTCGCCAATCCGGTATAGACTGTTTATCGGTTTAATGTACGCCGTTATAGACGAGAATGGTGCGTACCATTAATCGACGATAAAGCGTCTCTGAAATTCTGACAATAAAGTGCCTGAAGATAATAGCGAGAACACACGACGAAGAAAAACAACATAGTGCAAATTTATCGAATTAAAAAAAGGATTATCTTACTATGAATGAATGTAACCTTAATATCTTGATTATTCCGATTGAATTTTGATCTTCAAACGAATTATAAATAATGATTTTTGAAAAGTATGATATTGAAATGTCTTGGTAAAGGAGAAATGATATAAAATTTCTCTCTCTCTTTCTCTTTCTCTCTCTCTCTCTCTCTCTCTCTCTCTCTCTCTCTCTCTCTCTCGTCTTACGACAATTATACGACAAGGGAGAAACGTGTTGTCTGTCAAAAGGGGTTGTAAACTCAAAGTTAGGGTGCGATTGAAGAAAAAAGAGGATCGTCAACATTACCACGTAAAATATTGTATTAAAGATCGAGCAAGGCAATTACGAATCCTTCCTCTTCTCCCCTCGTCGATAGTAGTGGACGACCGCGATTAGATCTAAACTGGTCGCTAATGCCGTTAATTGCGATGGATTGTGTAATTACCTTCGAAAGTGGTGGTGTAGTCGGACGCAGGTGCGGGCCTTTTATACTTAAGCGATACATACATATCGTGTGTATGTGTGTATCTATGTCTGTCTGTCTACTATCTTTCTCTTTCTCTTTCTCTCCCTCTTATTGGTAAGACGCGTGCGACATTACGAAGGCGAGTCAGCTATAGAACTCACCGGCAAGTACAAAGGATGATTTTCTACGAACGAACCGACTGTCTTTCTTTGAAAAGTCCCTTTGCTAAAGTTACATCTCGTGTTCTCTTTAATGTGATAGAGAAGAAGAAAAAGAAGAAGAACGAAGAACGAAGAAAAGAAAGGAAGAAAAAAGAAAGGAAAAAAAAGAAATCCTTTGCCCAAAAAATCCTTCGCGTCATTCATACATACTTTTCTCGTTTGCGAAGGTAATAAAAATTTATTATTAACGAAGCAAATCAAGAAAAAAATAACTACGCGAAACATCTCGTTGGATCGACGAATAAACGAACAAGCTCGAAGTCTCGGCATTTCTACGTTCGACCAGACGAAAATCACGAAATAAACAAAAGGGTCTAAAGAACGAAGGGGCCCCCGCCGAGAGTAATACGAAAGGGAAGCCCTCGGACAAGAAATTTCGCGGTAACTTCTGTCGCGTTTTGCCGGCTCTCGTGATCTTGCCGCGTGTTTAGGAGCTGTTGGAACGCGATCCGGTGCGGGTCCCTTTGGCCGCGGCTTGGAAAAAGCTCGTCGAGCAATTTGTGACTACACCGAGGTGCCGAGTCAAAGATATAAGCGCGAAACGTCGTTCGTCTCTCTCTTTCTCTCTCTCGTGTCTTGTCAAGCAACTTCTACTAAGTTGTGTATTTCCTCGCGACACGACTGTGTAACACACATTATACATATAGCATATACGTATCTTTATATGTACGTAACGTGCCGGATTCTGTGTCGGCATTCATCGGAGAAGTACAAAGTGGTTGAGACGAGATGCGAGCTCCATTGGATTGCTTTCATTAGGTCGGTAATGCCTAGGTAATTCGATAAAACTGAAAAATTCCGATGTCGCGTAAACGGGAGATATACGAGTCCAATGAGAGAGAAAGAGAGAGAGAGAGAGAAGGAAAGAAGAGTACTCGTGGAGTTCCATTTAAGGGCAGCGCGTGTTTCCGCGCGCTTACCATACTGCTCGCTCGCCCTTCGACGCTTCTTCTTCTTCTTTTCCATGACAAGAACGCGAGTACGAAGTAACTTTCGATATATACGTTTGTAAGTACCTACCGTTCAAAGGAATTTCTATTCCGACCTATTATTAGTTAAATTCGAAAAAATTCTAATTAGTTATAAAATCACAATAGATCGTAAAATAAAGAAAAATATTTGTATGAGACTATTGAATATCTTTACGTAGAGGTACACGTGCACGAGATGAAATAAGAGAGAAAGAAATGTAAGAGAAAGAAAAAGAAAGACAGAGAGAGAGAGAGAGAGAGAGAGAGAGAGAGAGAGAGAGAGAGAGAAATAAGCAAGTCCACGAGAAGTATTCGTAATTTCGGTGAGCCACGAACGGAGTTCCCTCGTCGGTCGTTCCTCAGTTTCCCCTCTCATGGTCGTCCTCGAACGACCTGTTCCAACTACCCGGATACGAAAAACACGATAAATCCTGCGTTACACGTAGGCGTGCCTACCTTCCGCGGTACCCGCAACACGAGGATCTCCGTGCGACTAAATTACGACGACGAGTTCGGGCTCTCTCCTTAAGTAA
This sequence comes from Vespula pensylvanica, assembly GCF_014466175.1. Lineage (NCBI taxonomy): Eukaryota > Metazoa > Arthropoda > Insecta > Hymenoptera > Vespidae > Vespula > Vespula pensylvanica. The sequence goes on along the minus strand of NC_057699.1, from coordinate 2,995,967 downwards.
AGTGCAGGTTGCTTGTCCTGCCTTCCTTTCGTCCTTGGTAAAAGAGGCGCCCGGTTCTCGTTCCCGACTACACGTTCCTACCAATCGCCAACTTTTTTTTCTTTTCCTTGTTGTCTCCTCATCAATAACCATTCAACTTCTAGTTGCCTATATAAATACACGTTCTTTATCAAACTGATTACGATCGATATTCCCCAATGAATTATTTAGGCACATAGATAGATATATAGTTAACACCTCAATAAAGATGTACGAACAAACGATATCGCTCAATTGATGTTTCGAAGAAAGTTACGACGTTAAAAGGACCCCACCCTAATGCGCTTTAGAACTTTGCTCGTTATCTCTGAATCGTTTGGAGCGTTAATGAAGGGAATCAGTGAACTCTCTTACGTTTAATCGATGAAGACTCCAAGTACTGGCAGTGCCCTTTCGCGAAGCTCACTTAGGTACACGACATACCATACAAATGTTCTCTTTGATCAGATTACTACTCGTCGCCCTCTGACGAAGTTTCTTGCTCTCTTTATCTCTTTCTTTCTTTCTTTCTTTCTTTCTTTCTCTTTCTTTCTCTCTTTCTCTTTGTCCTTCCACAACCCTTAGACGCGTTCCATACACTTTTTCCACTTGACACAGTGCGCGCAGCTGCGCTCGGGAGGAAGGGTTCTCGAAGCAGAAAAAAAGAAAGAAAAAGAAAAAGAAAAAAAAACGAAAGAAAGGAAGAAAGAAAGAAAGGAGCAGACAATTTTCGAACGAGTGTGCAATGCGAGTCTTCTTCTTCTTCTTCTTCTTCGATCGTGATTGCCGAGGAACCTTAAATTACGCTTACGACACGCGTGCTTCTTGAAAAGCCCTTCCTTCTCCGACTAACCCATTTACCTTTTCTTCTTTTCTTTTTTCTTTTTTCTTTTTTCTTCTTTCTTTCTTTCTTTCTTTTTTTTCAATCATTTATCGATGCGTACTTACACGATGTTACGGCCAATTCGAGGAAGGAGTAATCGCTGTTGCACGCGTTCTCCATCCTCTCCTCCTCCTCCTCCTCCTCTTCCTCCTCCTCTTCCTTCTTCTCCTTCTCCTTCTCCTTCTTCTTCTGCTCCTCCTCCTCGTTGCAATCGTATAAGATAGCCTAAGATGTTTACGCTTTCCAAAGCACCGCCTCGAGGAGATCGATCGCTTTACACGAACGAGACAAGAACGAACGCGCGCGCACGGAGAATTAATGAACGAGTCGTGCCAAGAACGCGTAATACGTTTCTTGGAAAAAAGAAATCTCGATCGGTCTTTGGTAATTTCAAGATCGGCCTTCGGAAGTTAAGAGGAAGAACAGAGAGAAAGAGAAAGAGAATAACAGAAAAAATGGAGAGAAAGAAAGGGAGAAAGAGTGATAAAAAGAGAGAGAAAGAAAATGAGACTGATACGAGAAAGAGAGAGAGAGGGGGGGGAAGTGATAAAAAGAGAGAGATAAAAATGAGGAAGAGAGGAAGAAAAGAAAAAGAAAGATAAATAAAAAGCGAGAGAGAGAGAGAGAGAGAGAGAGAGAGAGAGAGAAAGAAATGAAGTAAAGAGAAAAAGAGATAGGAAGAGATAAAAATGAGGAAGTGGAAAAGAGAGAGAGAGAGAGAGAGAGAGAGAAAGAAAGAGATAGAAGAGGGGAAGAGCTGTGGGAACTTTAAGTAATTTATAGGATGTTGTAACGGGATTTTTACAACATTGGACATTGCAGCATGAGAACGGTAGACTAGCAAAAAAGTGGAGCTACGATCGAGGTCGCGACTTGGCCGCGTACGCCCACGAGCGCCTAGACGGCCATTGTCTCTCTCTCTCTCTCTCTCTCTTTCTCTCACTCTCTTTCGCGTGCTTAAAAACGTGCTCTCGTTTAGAGGCAAGAGACCGTGTCTCGGAGTCTCGTCTTCCCACCGTAAATCACGGAGATGATCTCGAATCACGCCCTGGCCGTTGCGTTCTGCTCCTTTTGCCCTCACCATCACCCACCGATATTTCTCTTTTTTTTCTCTCTTATTTTTTCTTTCTTGTTTTGTTACTCTCCTTCGCATACACACACATACATATAGACAATTGTTCTTTCACAAAAAAAATTATCGCCGAAGCAACTATCATGAACGAATTTTATCGTCTAACTTTGTTTTATTTACACGATTAATTATTTGCCAATATGATTTTATGTAGGAACAAAGGAGTATAAAAGCAAATTAATAAGATTTATTCAATAAAGAGAGAGAGAGAGAGAGAGAGAGAGAGTTCATTCTATTCTCTATATCTCCTATAATCGATAGATTACGTCCACTAAAGATTTTCCCGCATCGATTAGAGAAATTATCGTCGTACGTAAAAGCGCAAAGCGTATAAAACTAAACGTTCCAGATCTCTCTCTCTCTCTCTCTTTCTCTCTCTCTCTCTCTCTTTCTCTCTCTCTCACTCTCCCTCTCTTTCTCCCTCTCTCTTTCTCCCTCTCTCTTCCTCTTTAGGGTTACGAGGAACGCAGAACAATACCGTGCGACTGTTAACGAACCGTTAAGGATTTAATAGCTCAATAAAATTTTTTAACGACTCTTAGCTACAGGACTTTATAGGATAATGGTCGAAGCGCCGGGTAATTTCGTTTATGGTTCGATCAATGGCTCGTACTTGATCGCGCGACAATCATTTTCTTTTTCTCTCTCTCTCTCTCTCTTTCTCCCTTTTTGCGCGTTTTCCACGGATGAAAATGGTCCGTATTGGATTTTACAAAAAAGGGGAAAGAGAAACGAGAGGAAAATAAAAAATAACAAATAAAAAAGAACAGAAGAGTTAAATTTAAATACATCGCGTTTTAAAAAGATTGATTTTTTTTTCTTTTTTTCTTTCTATGTCTCTCCCTCTCTCTATTTATCTATTTATCTATCAATCTTCGGCCCGAGTGTTATCCACGTAAAGAGGAAGATTACGAAAGAGTATATCCGAGAAATACGTAATTCAAGGATTAAGAAGACTGGTTAAAGAAAAAAAGGAAGAAAGAAAGATGCTTCGTGCAGTGCAAAGTCGATTCGTACGGTGTACGGGCTCTTAATTATGCACCACCCACCCGATATATTTCGAGTCTCACGGCCACCGTTAAAACTCTTACGTGTACCAATGGGAGACACCGCGTCGCGGTAATTACAGCTCGGTAGGGTCGCAACCGGTGCTTTTAATAGGACGATAATTATGCTTATAGAATGACCGTAAATCGACTAATCGTCCACGCTCATACTCTACGTCTCCCCTTTCCTCTCTCTTTCTACTTTCTTCTATTTCTTCCTTTTCTTCCTTCTCTTCTTTTTTTTTTCTTCTAATAGGTAAGTATACGAACGGAATGGTACCTACAACGCAAGAAAACGGTCTGTCCGTCTCTTTTCTATATATGAATATCTTCGAAAGAGAAGCTCTTTCAGAATTCAGACTCACCGCGAGTAATGAGCATGAAAGACTCCAACGATAACGGCTCTTGTCCTATCCTTTTAATTTTTTCTTCCTTTTTCTTTTTTTTTCATTTTTTTCTTCTCTTTATTTCTTTCTTTCTTTCCTCTCTTTACTATCCCTTTCCGTTCGTCCGTCCTTTCTCAATAGTCGATGAAGTTATCCTCGAGGCTTCGAGAATCCACGATGATCCACGATACGTTTTATTTAACAATGACCGGATTATATGGGAAAGAAAAAATACGCCGGATTGGACAGGTGTTCCTAACGAGCTGTAGCTTTGCCAGATTCTCCGGTTATTTTCTTAAACGAATAAAATTGACCGAACGATTAAGGATCTTACTAATGCGAGAAACACACGGGAGAATTCGTTAATGTGACCTTGGAGAAGGTCGATAGCCGAGAACGAGATGTGGCAGTCTGTGCACGGATTCTCTCCGTCTCTTTCTCTCTCTGTGAGATTAATTACAAGTGCAATTTAAGCGAGCTTCTTTATCCTCTTTCCACCACGAGATCGATGCCGATCAAAAGAATACCATTCGTTTGCTTTACGTGGGAATTTAATTTTCTTCTTCTCTTCTTCTTTTTTCTAACTCTTTTTATTATTCAAAAAAAAGATTAAACGTTGAATGAAAACGTCGTATGTGTGTGTGTGAATATACTATATATATATATATATATTGATCGTATCGGTTCTTAATTGGTATTATTAATGGTAGGATAACACGTCGATTAACTCTATTCAAATTGTCGTATGAATATAGGAAATGTGCCGTAAAAAAAAAGTTAAATATATCCGAAATGCCAATCTAAAATCTCGCATAAAAAACTCTATCTCTTTTAACAAGAAATAGAATAAAAAAAGGAAAAAAGAAAAAAAGAAAGAACGCATCGAGATTTTTCCCATGAAATTCTAAAAACGAGGATCGCAGAACGAGGGATCTAAAGTTTCGATGAAAAAAACATAGCGTGGGATTCGCAATTAGTTCGGTAGTATACACGCACCGTATTGTCCTTGTCTTCGTACGACCGAGATATCCCTCGTAACTCTTTCTCGTCCTTTCCTTATTCCTTTTCCGCGGAGAATCGTTTATGGTGTAGCCGTAACGGCGGATGTCCAAGGCCACGCCTGTCACCTTCGTTCCTTCTCCAACATATAAAACACCTTTACCTTCCCGTGTGCTTTCCACTTTGATCGATCGAACAAAATTCCAATAACTTATACCTACTCGATGGACGTTCATGTTTCATATCATTTTCAACACAGCCGATACTAATGTCTATTTCCTTTTATGAGAAATACATTAATATTACATCTGGAAAGAAACTAGACAATTTTTTTCTTTTTTTTTTCTAATGAAACTATTACGTAAAAGAAAAAGAGAAAGAGAGAGATATTTACAAAAATCATACATTTCAAAATTACTTTTTCCCTTTTTATATGTACACCTATATCGAACGCGTACGATTTTATCGTGCTAATTTTGGGACAATGGAGCTTGAATCGATGCTAGTTGCTACGAAGGAAGAAGGAGAAGAAGAAGGTACAACGTTCGAGGATGCACGAGCAACACCGTAGCAACGGACGGTAGTTAACGGTGCGAATTGCTCGCCATATACGTATCGTGTACGCGCTTATGTTGGCCCGGCTAATGCCAATGGAGAGCCCCCACGTACGGTTTACATAGCCGTAAATATACCGCTGGACTAATGTGGTGCAACTTTACGTCGCCGGTTTACACGATGACCCCCTACTGCTCTCCTCTCTTTCTCTCTCTCTCTCTCTCTCTCTCTCTCTCTCTCTCTCTCTCTCTCTCTCTCTCTTGGACGCGTGCATCGCTTAACGTGTACGTTCCTATACGTAACTTCACATAGGCGCTATATCCTTCGGTCTAATCCACCCGGTACGTGCCAGACTAATTAGTAATTTAAATTCGACGATCGATCCCTCCCAAAATGGCCATTTAAACGAACGACTCTCGAGCTGAGAGTAATGCGAGAACTACGTCTGAATCGATTAGCGAGAGCGAGGCTTTCGAGGATTCCGTAACACGATCTATATATCTCTCTCTCTTTCTCTCTCCCTCTCTCTATTTCTATCTTTCCCTCCTTCCTTTTCTCTCTATTGGTCGGTAAGTCTTTGTTCGATTAGATAGAATGATTGTTTTATTATAGATCGAAGGATATGTTTAATCCTTGGACATCAACGACTAATCTATGATCATAGTATTACTTTGTCCACAACTCGATGCACGATATAGAATAATAGTTAACAAGGATAATCGTGGCTCGCGAAGGACGAAAGCATTTCCGCAAATTTGCTTCTTGGAAGATGATAGTTAAGAAGAAAGACGCGATCTTTTTCTATCGAGAAAGAAAATATACTGTCCTTGGATATCCGAGAAAATTTCAATACGATCTTCCGCGTTGAAATTAAAAAGAACATGTCGTACCGTTCGAAATATTTACGATCGTTATTAAACGATATTATAACTGAGTATAATAATTTACAATCGACTTATTCACAAGGCGAATTAATTTGAACGAATATCACGATATCGTCGAATTAATTTAATCTCTAAAATATAATAAAAGATCGATATGTATGTCCTCGAATGCATATACATAAGGTCACGAGAAAGTGGCATAAGTCTGTTATCGCGTCTGTATATTGGCCCGTTCCACTGACCCTAAAGGTTGATGAACACGTCTTCTACGAAGAACTTTTGCCAAAAGAGGAAAGTACGAAGTAGCGTTCATCGATTATCCTAAGCACGGTTACGTGCATTCGCGGTTTTCTCTAAGCTTCCTTTCTCGATCGAATCGATCGAAGGAGAAACAAGTGGTCTGTCGTAATAATTAAAACGTAAGGAAGAAGACGGATGTCTTTTTTTTTCTTTTTTTATAGAAACAGAAAGAGAGGGAGAAAGATAGATGGATAGATAGATAGAGAAAGATAGAGAGATAGAGAGAAAGAGAGATAGGTAATTGGCATCTCCCAATTAGGGAGATAAATGTTATCCCTTCTTATGTTGGCCACAAAAGTCGATTTAGGGTATATAGGAGGAAGTTAAAGAAATCTGCTTTTTCGCATGGAAGGAAGACATTGTCCACAGGTTAATCCTGCGGTCGCGTCATTCTTCTGCAAGTCACTGATAGCTTACGGCTGATTGCAGTAATCTTCGCGTCGTAGTTTTGGAAAAAAATCCTTGGAAACCCTAGCGCGAGCGTGAGGCATTACTAAATAACGGTACGCGTAAGTACCGGGCTTTAATGTACGGGAGAGAAAATATAATCGGTCTTGGCTTCGAGGTCGGAGCCTGGAAAACTACGCGTCTATCTCTATCTCTCTATCTCTTTCTCCCGTATGAGTTACGTGCGGCCTTAAAATCCCAACCTTTTTTTTTCCTCTTTTTTCTTCTTTCTTTTCCCTCCCCTCCCCCCTCCTCCGCCCCTCCCCCACGTTTTTTCCTCTTTTTCTTCTTTTTCTTTTTTTTTTTCTTATTCACTCGCGATAGTACACGATAAACGTTGGAATATGCGTTAGACCGTATTAGGTATCGATGCCGAGCAATTTGTTTGCCGTGTATGTACGTAAGTACGTACGTACGTACGAAGAAACGTCATTATCCTGTATCGCTTACATTAGCGCGTTCCAATTCTCAGTATTTCCTAATTAATAAGATAAGTAGAAATTTGTCCTTGATTTGCGTTGATTTCCCTAACTACTTATGTAGTATCTACATCTTAAATATCTAAAGTTATGTATAACCAAAGAAAAAGAAAAGGATTAAGATATACACACACAAATATATATATATATATACGTACATACATAAACGTATATATAATATAAGGATCCTCTCTCTTTTTCTTTCTCTATACAAGTTCAGTGCTTGCATCACGGAGAGATAGTAAACATTGCAAGTCCGAGTCCTGTTTGGTCGAGTGTGACAAGCTAATGGTGTCCTTGCTCCGTCGAGAGGCCCCGATTGAAAATACCTCACCGGTAATGTCTACCAAATCGGACCAAAGTGAGTGGCCACTGCTAAGGCTAGCCGCAGATGCTAGTGACACGAGCGAGGCTGCAGTCGGCGTTGCAGTTGCAAGTCGACGTTCTACGGAACGAGAGAGGAGAAGGCGAATGTCCAACGTCGGCTGAGGTGTCGGCTTTCGTACTACGTGCCACGCGAACGTTCTACTAGCGTAACACTGAAAACTATAAAACCGCAAACCGCGTGCACCTGGACGTGACCGACTTAAACGAATACGTATGTATGAATGTACATATGCATGTATGCATGTATTCGCCCTACTGAATTCCAAAATCTCCAATATTTTTCGAGTCTGACCGAAGAACGATCTTCTTTTTATTACCGGTGTAATCCTTTTATAGTTTCTTATTTTATCTCTCCCATTTCCTTACCTCTACTTTGTTTCTCATACCTAAGAAGCTCTGAAGATGTTGTCTCTCTCTCTCTCTCCTTCTCTCTGTCTTTTTTTTAAACAAGGAAAGAAGAAAAAAAGAAAAGAAAAAAAAACAGGATCAAACGAAACGACATCGGCCGGTGTATCGGCGGCAAGAACGTAAAGTCGAACACTCGCGTGAGCAGAAATTATGCAAAGTAGAGGCCAAGGCTCGCGAGTCGTGCTCGTAAAGCGGATGCTGACGAGCGACCGCCGAAGTTATGCAAATTTCAATCAGGGAAAGCTGAGTAAAACGGTATAATACGAACGCGAGATGCTCGTTCGAAAATCACTGTTAAATTCGCTTCCACCGTAATCTTCCTTTTCTTTTCTCTCTTTTTTTCTTTTTCTTTATTTTTTTTTTCTTTTTCTTTCTTACTCTTTTCCTTTCATACTTTTTATTTACTTTTTCTTTATGGCGAACTCATCGAAACAAATTACCTTGCACCTGCGAGGACGAACATCGAGGACACACTCCTAAGAACGTCGAAACGACATCGGACGATGTCCAATTCACAAGGCTGGGAAACTATTAACTAGATATAAGGATACGAGTTGAATTCTCGGCGTGTACCAACCGTGTACGTATTACAAGCTAACGCGAACGCTACTCTTTCCGGAAGGTTTGCTTAGCATGGTCCGACGAATCCCACGGTAATAAGGGACTCAACTGCTACCACAGGGAATAATGCGACACCTGTCCTGATAAACGTGGACGGCTATACACATGTTTATCTCGAATAGAATACAAATGTTTCTCTCGTCTTTAAAGAAAAGAAAGAAAAAAAAAAAATTCTACCGTTTTTATTTACTTTTTTATTTCCATTTCTGTCTTCTCTTTTTTTCTTTTTTTCTTAAAGAAAAGTATCTCTTTCGTTCGGCAAACAAAGCAAGAAATGATAATGAAATAGTTGGTTATCTCTGTGATTCTGACATCGAATGCAAACACGTTGTACGTTGCAAACACATACGGACCACGGTATGACAGTGTCAGAGCTCGTGCAGCCACTAACGAGCAGTACCTACTCGTAGCAAGTGTCTAGTCTAGTTCGTGTCACCAAGAAAATATCTCCAAGTGGTCGTACCATTTCAATCGGGATGCATCTGTATCTGTCCAGGTGTGTAACCGTATGTTACCCCTCTGTGTAACCCAAGGATTGTCGACCCACGCGTTCCTTCACAAATTTATGGATTAAACCGGAACAAGGGAAGGTACAAGGAGATCAACAATTAGAAAAAGAGGAAAAAAGGAACGACAACAAAAAAATACTTACCTACCGTAGTAGAAGCTCAAGAAAATTGAATACACCCCGTTTCCTTATATACGCGATACCAATATAATAAATTACTTTTTCATTTTCGAAAAGATATCGAAGCGTCTCCTTTATATCTGCGAGTAAAACTCCAACGTAGTAATTAAAAATGAAATATACTAGAACCATCGTAGAAACGGTTCTCGTTCTTTCTTAGGAAATACAAAGAACCGCGATATCTATTGACGGTGAGTTTCGACGAAGGACAACCAAATAGAAAGTAACCGTGATAGAAAATAAAATAAATGGATTTCTCGCATGAGAAGAAACCTTCTTCTTCTATCTCCTATATACGGGACTGAAAACGTACCGACGAAGCAGGAAGCGACGCGTTTTCTCTCGACGAACGATGACTTTGTTAGCGCCCTCCCGATATATAGTCGATCAAGCTACTACCTCCAACTTCTCTGCGAAGACCTTTAGGAGACTACAGAACCATCTCGGTTGTAGGTTAGCGTGCTATCGATGCTGCTGTACAACGTCGACGTAACCAAGCGAATAGAAGAGAGGACGGACACTGCCATGCATTCCGTGAAATGTCTTTCGAGAAACGTACGACTGACTTTGTGTTGGACGGAACCAACCTCTTCCTGCTGTCTTACGTATAGTACTTCGTGAGACATAAAATAAGACACTTGTTTGGAAAATCAACTAACCCTAACAAGTATAAACAACATTTCGAGAAATATATGTATCCTTACGAACGTTGACCTTAGATGCCGTTGTTATTTTTTTCCTCTTTTACATACATCTATTTTATCATCTTTTTTACATCTCCCCACGACAGAAATAAATAATCGATCGAATCGACTCGTTTCGCAAAGTCAGCTAAAGACGCGAATCATAAGATGCAACGTCTTCTAGTTTGATGCTTCGAAAAAAAAAAAAAGAAAAGAAAGAGAGAAAAAAATTATTAGACAGCAGGTGTGCTTGTATGAAAGGTTTATGAAAGGATTCTTGCGTTTAAGAGTAATTACCGATTCATTCATCGATCATTAAGGGACGTATTATCGGATTGTACGTACGTCTACTATTCTTGACGAATGCTCTCGACGAACTGGGCGTTTCCCGTACGATGAATTACGTTGTATCGTCCGCGACTAACAACCTTGGTCGATCCGTCAGCCAAGAATAAAAGCGTTATACTGAATCGTTCGAGCTGACAATACTCGGCTGTCGATATAGATCTACTTGGAAGAAAAAAGAGAAAGAGATAGATAGATAGATAGATAGAGAGAGAGAGAGAGAGAGAGAGAGAGAGAGAGAGAGAGAGAGAAAGAGAGAAAGAAAGAGTATTAGAGAGTGAGAGAAAGAGATAAAAAGAGATAAAGAAAGAAAAGGTGGTACTCGCTATAACTCAAGTTAAGTCGCACAAAACGTGCATTTGTCCAAGTGCCTATAAATAATGTTTATTGGAAAGTAATGTTACAGGCTGTGATACATAGCAGCCCATAGTATATCATCGGAGAATACAATGCTCTTTAAGTACGATCGTTTGTAACGAGCACCCTCTCTTCCTACTTACTCTACGCACCGAAAGATAACTTTGACCGAACCTACTTTTCTCTTTCTCTCTCTCACTCCCTCTTTCTTTCTCTTGTTCTCTTCTTTTTTTTCCCTTTCACAATTTGTATCCATCGATCCATTCTTTTTCCCTTTTTAAATAACAAAAAAAGATATATATTCTCGATCAGCCCTTCTTCCAATCTTACTCGAAACAAAACAAAATGAAAGAATCGCGGTATTCTGTGATTCGATATAAGTGTGTCATCTATTAATAATTAATATAAAAAGAAAGATAAAAAATGTCAGAAAGAAAGAAAGAAAGAAGGGGAGGGAAAAAAAACTTGCAGCGGTAAAAAGTTTAAACGACGTTCGAGGAAAGACGCTCGAAGGGTCTGTTGGTTGGTTGGTTGGTTGGTCGGTCGGTTGGTCGGTTGGTTGGTTGGTTGGTTGTTTGGTTGGTTGGTTGGTTGGTTGGTTGGTTGTTCGGCTTACACATACCGGTAAAATGAAATTAATTATAAATCGCGGATTCAGTATGAAATTCCGTCGACCAGTTTTTACGTCCCGCTCTTTGGCTTCCTACCGCGAGATTCTCTTGGAGACTTGGTTTAAGCCACGTTCGCTTAAAGACCGGATTTCGCATTAATTCTTGGTATCGACTACGGCGAGACGTTGGACGAGCCAAAGGCTTTAGCCCGTGCCTGCTTATATCCTTTCTGTATCCTTTTATAACACTCTCCTTCTCCTCTTCTTTACAGTCGTTGCATTATTCAGTATACGATCGCACTTCGTTCCGATCTTCTCCGACACTTTCCATCTGAAATTAATTAAATCGATTGGAGCCCGACATTTTCTTTTCATTTCTTTCATTTTTTCTTTTTTTTTTTTTTTAATTATTATTATTTCTTCAATTTTTCTTCTTTTTTCTTCTCAACATCCTACGCGATCTTCGTTTCTCTATAAAATCTGATCGCATATATAAAGAAAAAGAATCGTAAAAAAGAAAGAATTAATTTTTATGAGGAAAGTGTCGAAGAATAGATATCTATGTGAGAACTTTTTATACCTAAATAAGAAAAAAAAAAAGGATCTTAGAAAGTAGTTAGATAATACCGACAGAATCTCGTTACTTTCGAGTATGAATCTCATTAGCTCGAAAACCGCAAAGAGGCCAAATGCTACTGCAAATTGGATATGTTTTCTCTTCCTATAATACCTGATGTGTGTGTGTGTATGTGTATATATTTAAAAAATTATGTATAAAAAATATCTAACGTCGAAAATACAAAGATATTATTAGATGGATCTATATTAACTATGAAACTCGTGAAATACCTTGACAACGAGGACAATGTGCTCCTTACAATGTCTATCGAAGCGATTCCAAAGCTCCCTCGCAAACTAGAAAAAAAAACTATTCACTCTCGTATCATGCAAATATCTACGTACATTCATATCTTTCTATATCTAAATCGATAAAAAATATTAAATTAAAAATTCGTAATTTCATTCGTATTATTACCAAGTTTTTCAGTTAACTGCATCGCTTAATGCACTTTGTACTGATAACAAATAATATTATATTCAATTAAATCGAAATATTTTATTAATTTCAATTTTAACATTTGACGTCAATTCTAATAAAGATAAGAATGATATCGCGTAATCATTTCAATGAAATCGTTCGATGATAATTAAACGATAAAACATATAAATGCTCGTAGATATAGATATGTTTAAAATAAATACAATAAGAACATAAATAATTAATTAAATAAAATATTGCTTAACACCAAACGATTCGATACATAGTTACAAAGAGACTCTTTCGTCGAGAGGCTGAAATAAGCGGAAGTTTCGATTATAGTGATCGCTAGTAAGGAGACATTAAGTGGTAAATGAATATCTCGGTCATTACGGTAATAATAAGTTAGATCGATCGGAAGAAGACGTGGTATACGATGCGGATCGGTTTCGCATCTTAACTTTGATCAAAAATAAGGAAGAGAAAAAGAGAGAGAGAGAGAGAGAAGAAAGAGAGAAAGAAAAAAGACATTTCTCTTTTGAAGTCTCAAAGAGAACAGTCAAATATTTACTAAGACCGATTGGAAGAGAAGCACTACGTTCGATCGGTCGGCAAAGTAACATGTTAGGAACTCTTTCGAGTGCCACACTAATTTCTCTGTCTCTCTTTCTCTCTCTCTAGCTAGTCCGGATAAACACGCGTTAGCGAACGCGCTACATCTTCGGGAAGTCGTCGCAGGAACTCGAGAACGCAATTAGAGAGTCGTTGTAACCAGCAGGGCTGGTGCTAACCGTTCGTGCTCTCTACTACTTTTCTCTTTTTCTTTTCAGTTTACCTTTTAACATCCTTCTATCTATCCACCTACCTATCTACCTACCTACCTACCTATCTATCTATCTATCTATCTATCTATCTATCTATCTATCTATTCGTTTGAAATCAGCATGAATTTACGATGAAGCTGCTATATAATAATCGAAAAGCGATTAAGCGTTCACGTAATGTTACATCGATGTAGCTTCGATGGTACAGAATTTGAATAACAGGTTTGTAGATGTACGAACTGCGAACTAACGGTCCGTGCAAACACCGGAGTTGTGCACCGGTAAGCCGGTAAGTATCGCGTTTGCGATTAAAGATGCTCGTCTTTGCCGTCCACATCGTGCACGTGTTACTACTCGCGTGTGCCTTTAATATGTACACCTGCTTCTACTTAATACCTCGAACCGTATTCGGTAATGGGATTATATATCGAAATGAAGCTATTAGCAGCGAGATCGTTTCTCGGAGAAATGTTTTCATGCTCTCTTAGAAAACACGAACCTTAGGAATATTATTTTAGAGAGAGAGAGAAAAAGAGAACGAGTATATTCATTTTACCGAATACCAATACCGATATAAACTTGTACATAGATAAAGAACATTGAGAATAATGTCACTTAAGAACAACTTGGTTGGATGATAATATAGCGAAAGAGGAAAAACATTTATTCCTGAAGGGTTTAACTCTTTCTCTCTCTCTCTCTCTCTCTCTCTCTCTCTCTCTCTCTCTCTCTCTATCTCTCTCTGTTTCTCTTTTTCTCTTGCTAGCAGTCGTAAAGATTAAACACCCTCTCATTATCGTTAGAATATGGATGGATCGGCGCTTTAACTCGTGCGAGATCGTAGACACTAAGAAGGAATGGCTTTCTCGCACGTTCCTATATCGACGAACGCCCACGAGGAGGCCGGTTAGAGCACGTTATTCATATATACGGCGGAAACGTGCGTAAGTACCTGCAGTTAATTACTTACTGCCAGAACTGCCAGCTACCGAGCTCCGAGCAAGCAGGAGTGAGCGATAGTTTCAGCCTCGCGCCAGTCAAAGATGCTTTCGTTCTCACACCCGTTAAGAGTCATAAACTATTCTCGATCGGCTTCTCTAAGAATTACCTCGATATCGAGTTATTATGAAATTAAATAGATAATACAATCAATTGTTACAATTAACCATTATCTTCTAATAACATTTCAAAAGGAATACCGTTTCGACTCACGGACAAAATGAAATTTTCGTTTTTATATATCAATAAATACGATATAAGATATTTGTAGGTAATGTTCTCCACATTGAAATATTATGATCCTATGAAATGTAAACGTAGAACGTTGCGATCGAATGTGAACTTAATAATATAAATAAATAAGAGCTAATAATTCGTGGAAAAAAAGAAGAAAAGAAAAAATGGGAGAATAAAAAGAGAAGTTTAACCACCATTACTATTACGACTACTACTTTTACTACTACTACTACTATTACTATTACTACTACTGGGCATACAAATTACGCGCCGACAGATTCACAGAGGCGATTTCTAAATGCGATAGGCGATACGTTTATAAGCCATTTACCGGGGGGGACGTATCGACAGCACTCTGCAAATAGCCAGCGTATTTATGCTTTCATTGCTCGTGCGACTAGTCGTCGGCCACGGTCGGCCCATGAATAACGGCTTTCTACCGATCGCAGGAGATTCGCCCACATTGCCCTTTGAATCAATTATGTACGATTTATATTTATGCACGAGGCAAGGAAGACGGTGTGTTGGTGGGGAGGAGAGGGAGGAAGAAGAGGGGAGGGAATGGGGGATAGGGTAGGAGGAGGAGAGGAACAGAGCCGGAGGAGGGTGCGAGCCCAGCGCATACGCGTGTATACTTTAAACGTGTTGATGGTGTTAGTGTGGACAGGAAAGAAAGAAAGAAGGAGATAAATAGAGAGACAGAGACAGAACAGGCAAAGAGAGAGAGAGAGAGAGAAAGAGAGAGAAGAGAGAAAGCTTCGATGCGTTTGCGAGCACGAGCTCGTTTGCAGGCGTACGATGATCTCGAGTGAAATAAATCAAGGCTGCACCCAGATTTCAAAGCATAAGATTACAAAAATTAATCGACCTGACATTCGGCGCGATAAAAAGTCTCCTCCCGTTTTCTTTTTTCTCTCCTCCTCCCCCTCTCTCTCTCCTTTTCTTTCTTTCTTTCTTTCTTTCTTTCTTTCTTTCTTTCTTTCTTTCTTTCTTTTCTCTTTTTTTTCTTTTCTTTGCCTTTTTCTTTTTTTCCATTTCTTCTTTTTCTTCTTTTCTTTTAACATACCAAAGAGAAACAAGCTCAACTCCTCCCGCGATATTCCTCCTCTCTTAGCCGGAGAGATTCGTCCTTACATTACTCCTTTTCGGTTGATAGGTTGCTTTATATCAATTACATCTATCGCAAGCATAATAAAATTTCTCCGTGAACGAGAAGTCGTTAATTATAAAGCGATACGATACTTCAAGATATGAACATCGGAGTGAACAGGAGAAATAACGTTGATCGTAATCCTAAACTGGGCGTGGCGAGTACGATGATGCACCCTGTTCTCTCCTACGGGTGGGGATAATTCGACGATACGATCGATTAGCTCGCCTCGAACGGCTCACCTATTTACGCCAAGACGTATGATTTTCTAACTTGGATTGAGCTATTATCACGGGAGAGCTAATAAAGTAATTTTTCTCATAGTGCTACTAAATCGTTTTCTAAGGGAAAGATTTCTGCAACGCGTAAGATATGTGTATATATGTATAGAGAGAGAGAGAGAGAGAGAGAGAGAGAGAGAGAGAGAGAGAGAGAGAGAGAGAGAGAGAGAAAGAGAAAATAAGAGAAGAACGTGTAGAGACAATTTCGAATTCGTTCGAGACTCATAAAGACTGCTATTTTATTGTACCATACGATCTGGTATACGTAAAATGCGTAATCGCATTATCGTGACCGCGAAAATGGTGTAAGCTTTGCAAAAGGAACAGATAGAAAGAAAGAAAGAGAAAGAAAAAGATGTAAAAAAAAGGACGACACGATCCGGTTGAGTCGATATAATTTCTCGACACGTAACGCGCATGTTTTAACGCCTTTAATCGCACACCCACCATCTTCCTTCTTTCTCTCTCTCTTTCTTTCTTTCTTTCTTTCTCTGAGATATCGTGAATGCTCTTGTACGTATATGCGAGATAGAGAGAGAAAGAAAGAGAGAGAAAGAGAGAGAAAGAGAGAGTGGGATGTTCAGCGAAAGGAAGATGCACTCTACTCGATGCACGTGCGTGAGATAAAACGAAGAAATTCGATTCTCTCTTTCTCTTCTTTTTTTTCTCTTTCTCTTTCTCTTTCTTTCTTATATAGATTTCGAAAAGCAGTACCGGCGATAATCATTTATGCTTCGACGAAGGTGTCAAACGATCTTGCAAACAATTTAGACGAGCAGTCGCGAAACCGAACGTCGAGGTGCCACGGAAATGAGGCTAACGTCTTCGGGAATAAATTCGAATACGTGCTAATCGGCTATGTACATAAATTCTCAAAAGAGAGATCTCCCAGTGACTCTTTTTTATCGTTTTCATCTATTTAAAGAATTTCGCTAAAGGAAGATTCTACTGGAATATGATGTTCGGTGATCGATCGGAGTTTCGTCTTCGTTTTAAATGGAGGAGAAAGGAAAAAGAAGAAAAAAAAAACAGAAAAAAGAAAAAAAAAAGAAGTAAAAGAAGAAGATGTATAAGAAGAAGAAGAAGAAGAACCTAGAATATTTCGCAAGAATATTCAATAAGATAGAAAGTTCGCCGTCCTTCGCTGATGATTTCTCTTTCGATGAAAAGTCCAAGATCTCTTAGGTGGTCCATAGAAATTCTTCTTCCTCTCGTAGGAACGGAGCATCACCTTCACGACGATTCTTCCTCTTATTCCCCAACGCCTTCTCTCTCCGACTGTCCAAACAGACAGCGCGTGCAGAGGCATTCCCTCTATCTTGACGTTTTAGATACCGGTTTTAAAGGTGTTTTAAAGCGGCAAACATCTCAAGGTCGTGCAAGACGACACGTCCGCTGACATCGTCGTTTCATTCGATTTTCTCGGATGGAACGTCGAAAAATCGTCAAAAGTTGCAAAGTAAAAAAAAAAAAAAAGAAAAATAAAGAAAAAAAAAAGAAAAAAAGATGTTTGCCTCTCGTTACATAAAATCTTATATTTACTTTCTCCCTTTCTCTCTCTCTCTCTCTCTCTTTCTTTTTCTCTCACACACACGCACACACACACACATGCGCATGGACGCGATATCGAATAAAAATTAATACGAAAAAATCGCTCGTTAACAAAAGGGTGGAGCTTGCTTATCGAGAATACCTTTCTTTCTGCAATATCATAACTTCTTCTTTTTCTTGTTCTTCCTCTTCTTTATTTTTTCTTCTCGTTGATACTGCATCCACCAAAGTGGACCACCATCCCTGTGGCAAGCCTTATATCCATGCAAATTGATTGTTATTGCCCATTACGCACGTGCGAGAGACCGTACGATGCTTCAGGGTGTTCTCTTGAATGCGTTGCACGAAATTACAAGCGACTTTTAACGTGCTATCTCTCTCTCTCTCTCTCTCTCTCTCTCTCTCTCTCTCTCTCTCTCTCTCTCTCTCTCTCTCTCTCTCTCTCTATCTCTCTCTCTTGTCTTCTTTAAACGTATAGACACGGACACCATGCTGTGACCGTAACTACGCCTTGCTTTCTCGCCTATAACTAGCCGATTAATTTACCGTACGTGTACGCCAGTACTTGTCTCTATCGTGTCACGTAATCAACTAACTTCGTCCTACATGAATGAGATTCAACTTGAAAATAAAAACAGAGTAACGTAAGATAACATTCAGACGAACTCTGTGTTTTTGATACAATAAGACCTTTGTAAACACACGTGTGTTTATTCAAGAGAATTACCTAAACGTTATCGATAATACGTGGAAAGAGATAAAAAAAATAAAAACAAAAATAAAAATAGAAGAAAAGAAAAAGTGTCCATTGCGAAAGAGAATCGACCCGTTTTCGTTCCGAATGTAGCCACGAGTTTTTTCTTTTTCTTTTTTTTTTTTTGCGAGAAGGCGAGAGAGTCGCGTTCGATCTCAAGGAAATCGAAAGGAAAATCGATATTTATTACACTGTTACATTTTCCTCGTCCGTTTCTCATTCTGTCTCTCTTTCTCTCTCTCTCTTTCTCTGTCTTTCGTTCTCGATCGTTCGCGTGCTAAGACAAGAAACGCTCTATTAATCAAACGCCGATCGAGATCCAATCGATCCGCAGAGAGCCTCGGGATCGTTATTCGGATCTCATAGGAATCTTTTCAAACTTTTTTTTTCAATGAACACCATCGTATAGCACTCTCGAGAACGTCGCTATCGTTTCAAAAGATATATGTATTGATGGGAAAAAAAAGTGAATAAATAAAATGGTTGTCGTTGATCTTTCGGTGATCGATCAAGAAGAAGACGGACACACGGATCGTAACCGATACGGGGTGCAATAAAATTAGTAGTCTTTACGTGGACGGCGATGAACCACCATCGCCGTTGATACAAAATAGAATCAAAACAAAGACACTTACTAAACGTGCTTTCTTAACGAAGGAAAAAGTATTTTATTGTGATGGTCGAGCAAGCGTGGCCGACTCGGTCGCTTGCTGTCGCTAATTATCGCACGACTAATTGATGCACCGCACCGAGTAGCCGACGAACGTCGCCTCGTGCCGTTAAAGAGAGACCGACCTTTTTGTAACAACGATTTGCAGCAGAGCTTCTACTACCTTTCCTTCTCCTACCCCTGATCAATGATTCTCATTAAAGCTAGCGGCGAACGTACAGGAGACGATATATCCAAGTTCTTATCCTTACGAGATGCGAGAAAAAGGACTTAGCTTTGATCGTACAAACGTGAGACGCGCTTCCTTTAAAATATCCTTCTCAACTCCTTCGTTTAGTATGGCATACGAAGAAACACTTCGAGATCGATTTCATCGAACATCAAAGTGAGAAAAAGAAATCGAATTACGAGAGGAGAATCTCCTTACAATTCCAACAAAATCGAGTTTCTCTTTCTCTCTCTTTCTTTCTCTCTCTCTCTCTCTCTCTCTCTCTCTCTTCATCTCTCCGTCTTCACGTGTAAACGTTTCGTTCTCGAAGACCGAGCATAATTCAAGCGTGACCGTAGTACACGAGCTCGGTTTAGACGCGCGCGGATTAGACGGTAGCGCTTATAATTCAATCCACCTTGTATATGCGCGCTCGCGCTCCTTTCAGCTACGCGTATACGATACGTCAGGTTAACTTGGACAACGAAACGTTGTGAGGCCGCTCATTTCGAAACTCTTCGCTTTACGCATGAACTTCTACTCTCTCTCTCTCTCTCTCTCTCTCTCTCTCTCTCTCTCTCTCTCTCTCTCTCTCTCTCTCTCTCTCTCTCTCTCTCTCTCTCTTTCTTTTTACCATTTGTTTATACCTACGTTATTCTCTCTCTCACTCTCTTTCTGTCTACGAAGACTGATAAATTAATCTCTCATGCTAATACGTCCTCCTCCGATATCGCGAGCGTAAACGCGAGCTACTATCTCGATTCTCTTTGCATTCATTTCCAATCGCTTCCGGATTTCGTGACGGCTCGTGCCACTAGGCAGCCTCGATCTATCTATCGTCTATGCGAACCTAAGCGAAATATGCGAATGCGCGGGTGTATTTACTATCTCTCCTTCTCTCCCACTAAAGATTTTTCTTTTCTCGTTTTAAAACTAGCCAACTTATACGTACGATTACCCAATGACTGATCGATGAACCAAATCAATCGTTCCTTTGAGTTATGCAATACACGCTCTTTAATATCGATCCTACGAGTGACACGCGTAAAAAATGATTATCTTTCGCTCTTCGTACGAAATAAAAGATGGAAATAGTACTACTAATAATAATAATAATAATATACCTATATATCCACCTACATAATACATATTTAAATATCTTTCTACGAGCCTATCTATCTTCATTTCTAATCGTGAGTTAATTCTAAGAATAATCCTATTTTAATTTTATGTTAAAGGATAATGGATTACTAACAAATTTCAGGAAATAAAAAGAGATAGGGAGAGACAGAGAGAGAGAGAGAGAGAGAGAGAGAGAGAGAGCGAGAGAGAGAGAATAAAGAGGAAATAATTTGAAAAGCACTCAACGTGATGAGTATTTGTAAAAGTAAAAAACGAATGGCTCGTTTAATAATTACGGAACAATTAGAAATGTGAAATTAACTTTTTTTTTTTTTAATCAACGATGTACGATGCACGATGCATAATGCACGGTATTACTATCAAGGCCGTTTCGTTCCAACTTGATCTACCGGCTCTCGATCAACGAATTTTCTTCTCCACCATGAAATGTATCTTGATCCAAACGTCTTGGCATCCGTTGGGTTGGGCCAATGTAACAATGCCTCGTGACCATCGGCTGCCGCGCCCTCCTCCACGTTTTCGCACTCGCGATCGGCGCGATGCATCTTTTTTTTACGATTTCAACGTCGTCGTCGTCGTCGTCGTCGTCGTCGTCGTTCGTCATGCATGCAAGACTTGCATATACGCGTACGTTTTCCTATGCGATGAAAAGGAAAAGAAAGAAAGGAAAAAGGAAAAAAAGAAACAAGAAAAAGAAAAGAAAGAAAACGCCGTTTGAAAATTGAGCCTTCAACTTTTTCAATTGCTAGGCGATTAAATCGATCGAAATCGTATTTTCTATTATTATCGATCATAAAAAGTTGAGAGACAATTTTCGTTAGGCAGCTTTGAAAACTTCGATAGCTCGATAGAACTGGCATACGTCGTGTAGACCTTGACGTTATAACTCAGTGCTACCGTAGCACACGACGATAAGAGCGACCATTACGTAACAATTCGATGTGCATATATTACGAGGAAACGCGACGGTATCATAAGTATGCACTTGCAGTAAGCGCGTGCGTCCAAGATAGGATTGTGTAAAAGTGAAAATACGCTAGGTTGAGCTGGGGTATCATCGTCGTCGTATCGACGATGCACTCATTACGATTCCTCGTCACGCTATATGATCGTCGTCCTCTCTCTCTCTCTCTCTCTCTACCCCTTTCTTTCTTTTTCTTTCTAATGAATTATCGATCGACACAAGTTCCCCGTGCATTTCGTGCTATGAATCAACCAATTATGTCACGTTTTTCATACCTTTTGCTTTCTTTCTTTTTCTACTTTTTTGCCTTTCAAAAAATGAATATTAACGTGTGACGTTTCATCTTTATCCTCTTTCTGCCTCTCCTTTTCTCGTTCACCCTTCTCTTCCCTTACATTGGATCTAGGTCGATCACGTGACAAATGATAATTAGCGGTGCAACGGTTTAATTGCCCTTTGCAAGCCGTGACGTCTAGGAAACGATCAATGAGAAGTAGATACGCGCACGCTCGCGATTCAACCTCCACTCTGGTTGGTTGTTAATTCAAGCACAGCCAAACCGTCCATCCAGTGGGCGTTAGAATTATTACATGGCGTTGCATAACGAGAAATCTCGCTTTGCTCGCTGATTCTACCGGTTGACGTTTTCTTCGTATTTTCAGTATTATTAATAATACATGGTTGGTGCATTTTACATAATTTTGATAGAACGAAGGAATGAGACATAATCCTATTTCCTTTTTCATTTCTTTATTCTGTTTTCTTTTTTTTTTCTATCAAAAATCTCGAACGATATTAAGGAAAATATTATAATTGATCGAAACGATGAGAATCGTGCATTTTCCCAAGGTAGGAAAAACGAATAATAAATCTATGCTGAGAAGCCGCAGAAGATACGAGTTAGGTGTATAAAGGTGAAGGACGATGAGAGAGGGGTAAAGCGAGGTCGAGGTGAGCCCAGGCCCACCTGCAATTATCCGGTCTAATGAGTAAACAGTTTGCTCTCTCTTATTCAATTTCTCTCTCTCTTTCTCTCTCTCTCTTTTTCTCTTTATCTCATTCTACTATTCCCACCCATCTATCTCTATCTTTCTCTCATTCTGTTACTTCAGCTCATCAGAAACGTGGGTACCTGACTCGGCCGCATAGTCAATCCTACCTTTCTTTCCTCAACAACTTTGATCACAACCTTCACCTCCACCTCTACAGACACCTCATATCCCACTCCCGAATGACTCGCTTGATGAAAATTATCATATCGGTGTTTCTCACGAAGAAAAAAAAATACGCACGCATACATACACGCAGAGAAAAAAAAGAACGAATTTTCTCAAATAAATACGACGCTTTAAAATAACGATAGATAAAAATTTCTTAAATGATTCGACAAGGCCGAAGAAAGTAATACCAACTCCAAAGGTTGTACCGTTAGTCCGATGTCCAAAGTTCTCGTACGATGACACGTGGAGGTCGTTTTCGAGCATTGACCTTGATTCCTTGATTTTAGAAATAGAAATGATTCGTCGCGATGTCGAAGGAACTCCCATGAACGATGAGTCAGCTGTCGCGAAGGAAAGAGAACGACGAATAAGAAGAAAACAATTCCGGACACAAAGGGCACTGAATCTTAAATATAAACTGTCGAACTGCTCGTTTTCTTGGTTACTACAGAGAAATCTTATGTTTTTCACAGAGTAAGATAATATTCTATTTTCAACAGAGAAAGAGAGAGAGAGAGAGAGAAAGAGAAAAAGTGGTACAAGGTGGACGTCGATAAATCGTCGCACGATTAAAGTCTAATCGACGACGTTGAGAATACATACGTACAGACATACCAACAATATAATGCGTTCCGAAGTGACTCAAGTATCGAGGTTTACGCGCGAGCGTATTGCCTGTCGACTTATGACGTACGATCGGGAATAAATACTCGAGGAATCGTTCGCGATCAATAAACGTCCGGTGATCGGTAAATCGAACGGACGTTTAGAGTTGCAAGTTGTATCGATTAAATCGATATTAGTCGTAGATAAACGAACGAAAGAGAAAGAGAGAAAAAAAAAAAGGAAAGAAAAAGAGAGGCACTTACAAATTTTCGATCGATCAAATTATTTTTTTTTATGAGACGAGAATATATAAATATATAAAAAAAAGTATAGAAAAAAGAGAGATGAGAGAGAAAAATGATTTTCGATTCGGCACTTTGAGAAAAAGAGAGAGAGAGAGAGAGAGAGGAAGGAAGAGGACGATCAAGGCGTCGTCGTTGTTGTGCAGCAGGATGCACCCACCCCACTACCACGACTGGTCGAGCCACGCCCGCCATTCACCTTCAACTTGGTCTCCTTCTCTTCGAGAGGAACAAACGAACGTGTTTCGTTGGTGTTGCGTGCAAGCCTCGTGTAAATGTAAGAACGCATACACGCAAAGGAAATCCATCGTTCGCGTCGACTGAAAACCACCGCAGAAAATTGCTCGCTTGCCTAGAGAAGAAGAAGAAGAAGAAAAAGAAGAAGAAGAAGGCGAACGAGCTACGATTCTCTTTCTCTCTCTCTCTCTCTTTCTTTTTTTCTTTCTTTCTTTCTTTCTGATAAATGCCACGATCAAAACCAGTCCCGACAAATTGCCGCGGATTAGCTGCAAAGCAGAACGTATTTCTACAAATGAAAAGAAAATTTTAGAGGTAAAACTATCGATTCTAAAAAGATTTCTAAGATGCATAGAGTGCAAAGACTTCTCTTCTCTCTTTCTGCATTGTTTCATAGAGAAACATGTATCAAAACACTATGATGATCTATGCATAACGTAAAGATAATCTTTACGAACAAGTATTGTCGTTTTATCGAAGACTGCATCAGCCTTATCTGAACATAGAAAAATATGTGTAAGATGCATCGTTCTCGGTGCACGTGCAACGGAGAGAGGGAGAAAGAGAGAGAAAAAGAAAGAAGGAGAAAGAGAGGTGCACGTTCGTGTGCTCGCGACCTTGAAAGGAAACGCTTCGATATAATCGTTACCGCGACTCGCCAAAGAACAAAGAGGCTGTCTACCGATAGCCACATGCACGAATACTATATATATATATATATAATATATAAATACATATATGTGCTATATGTGTATATATATATCTTTTTCTCTCTTTTTCTATATATATATATATATATATATATATATATATATATATATATAGAGAGAGAGAGAGAGAGAGAGAGATCTCCTCAGGCTACTACTATGCTTCTTTTACCATTGCCTTAAATACGTGTGCGAGTACAGAAGAACCGCCGCAGTGGAGTCGTTTAATGGCGCCGGCTTGTATTTATTCCGACAGTCCATAACTCTGCGATCCGTAATTGCCGTAATTATGCGACCACCGTCGCCCGTAATCGGTAAAGAATCGAAAGAAATAGGAAAGAAAACGTACGAGTCGAAGCATAACTATCGTGAATTTCTTTCAACAGTCCGTCGATTTCGATTATTATCAAAAAGAAAAAAGAAAAAAAGAAATATATATATATATATATATATATATATATATATATACATATAAAGGACCATGAAAACGACTTTGTCGCGTGTGGCTTTTCCTCGTCGACTTCGACCGACCATATTACGCTTCGTAACGCGAGATTTATTAACAGTCGGGATTCATTACGCGCGTTACGCTCCAACGAAACAAGTAACTAAGTACGCTCGTGATCTATAAAGTAACTCTAATATAGTATATATATATCATAAATATTACTGAAACGATCTAAACGTTCTATATGGCATCGTAGAGCTACCGACACACGTTTGCCCAAGAGTATGGGTCTTATCGATAATCTGATTGTACACATTGAAAATTATCATCTCTTATAATATCTACTATAAATAAATTGAAGTAGAAATGGGAATGATGTTAATCTATCATAAATAATAAAAAAGAGACAAAGAAAAAAGAATAAAGATAAAGAAACGAGAGAAGCAAAAAGG
Source organism: Vespula pensylvanica (assembly GCF_014466175.1). Classification (NCBI taxonomy): domain Eukaryota; kingdom Metazoa; phylum Arthropoda; class Insecta; order Hymenoptera; family Vespidae; genus Vespula; species Vespula pensylvanica. The sequence goes on along the minus strand of NC_057699.1, from coordinate 2,970,947 downwards.
AGAAGAAGAAAAAAAAAAGGAAAGAAAGAAAAGAAAAAAGGAAGAAAAAAAATTATTCACCGAGCGGTGAATTCCTCTTTTTTCCTTTTTCTTTTTTAATTATTTTCCTAGACCAAGTTACGATCCCTATCGTTCGAAAGCATCGTTACCCTCTTTCCCACGATTTCCTGCAGGAAGAAAGGCTCGTCTTCCCGAATATCAATTTTCATGATCTTCGTCAAGTAGAGGAATAGAGAGCGACGTTTAAGCTCGTTGGAAAGCGACGGTAGTTAGAGCCACGGAAACGCCCGTTGAAAAGAGGTGAAGGCTGCCAGACACGGAGATACACTAGGGGCTTTCGTTCATCGTTATATACGCTACATATAAATACACACATATATATATACATACATACGTAGATAGATAGATACATATACAATACATAAAAGCAGCACGTAGAGATCGTCTTCGCGTTCTCGCACGATAGAAGACGCGATCCAACTAGCTGGCGGGCAACGCGTAATACGTAGACACTGTGTATACATAAGGCAGTACGTGGCTAGCGGCATTAAGCTGTCCGCTTAAAGAAGCTCTACGGCGATGCTTAACAGTGCATAAGTAAGTAAGTATATATATGTATGTATGTATGTATGTAACTAACAAGCCAACGTTGCATAACGTCGAAACCGTCGCCAGCGGTGATCGTGGCTAAACGTTAAGATCTTTCGATCATCTATCAGTGATTATGTTAACCTTACAACGATATCAATCACAATGTTTAATCAAATTATTCTATCTCCTTAGATAGATCTTCCGGCTTATCGATCTATTTAATTTAATGCGATCTATCATTGCATAGATTTTAGCTTTTTGAATTATCATTGCGATTTTATAGATCGGTACTCGTTAAAAATAATGATGCTTTCGATCATGATACAAGAGAAAAACGACACCCGGTAGATCGAGCGAACCACGCGACGTATCGTGCGACGTATCGTGCGACACGGGAGAAGGGCGTGCCTGCCGTCGTTGCAGACTGCGCAGTTTGTTGCACGCGTTGCGATCGTCCGCCGCGTGCGTCTGCATATGCCGAAGAATGTATGTATCGTACATATGTATACATAGTAAACTGCATGAAATTGCTACGAAGGAAACACCGAAAAAGGAAAAAAAGAAAAAAAGATACGCTTAAAGAAAAAGAGTAACTTCGAAATATAATATAAGTGTCGATACCGCGAGATATCTCTAAAGTTATATCGATTTATATCGTTTAGATGAGAAATTTAAAATGTAGTTTGAATATAAAAATGAATGAAAATTATCGTTCGGTGGCTTCGATTTTGTTATTTCGGTGTTACGTACGAGACGATAAGAGAGGCGAATGCGCGAGAAAACATTTTTCATCTCTGTCGAAGTTTCGAGAGCTCGCGCGTGCCAGCTCGAGCTGTTTGCACCGAACGGAATATTCAACGTTACAGCAGCGAGATTCGAAACGGGCAGGGACTCTCGAGCCGTGATAAATCACTGCCAGGAAGCTGGCAGGAAAAGCGATCGATAGCCACCGTAGATATATCCGATTTGAGAGTACGTCGTACGCTTGCTCGAGTACAAGAGAAAGAAAGAAAGAAAGAAAGAAAGAAAGATAGAAAGAAAGAGAGAGAGAGAGGGAGAGAAAGAGAAAGAGTAAAGAAGAGAAGGCAAAGTCGAGGACATTGAGAAACGAGATGTCGCTGAACGGCGAATCGACGTTAGATAAATCTTCTTTGCCCTCTTGCTTTGAGTTCCTCGAGAATCGCTAAACGTTCTTATCTTTCTGATGAGAGAGAGAGAGAGAGAGAGAGAGAGAGAGAGAGAGAGAAAAGAAAGAAAAGTCGGTCCACCCCATTCGATCGATCGTTCAAAAACTTTCGATTGATTTTTCTAAAGACGAGTTTAACTCGCTCGAGATGAGAACTGGACCACAGTCGTTGAACTAGATCAGAGTCAGACTAGTTCCAGACTGAGTTAACTCTACTACGATTACTATTAAACTAATGCCAGACAAGTTAGCAGACTGAGAGCATTAATTCCACGAGAGATTAGAATCAAATACCTTGAATTAATATTACACCAAGCAAGATTAGATTAGCGGTAGACCGGATCACCGCATAGGCGGCATCGTATTCGACTCCGTGTGATCTCAAAGCGAACGTTTACCGAACTACAGAATCGACTACGGATCGATATTATTCCGCGAGGCATTATTAGTCCAGTGAGAGGGTAAAAGCAAAGCGAGTTCGCTTTTATCGGTATTACCCGAATACACCGATCTCTCATGGAGATCTCATGTTAGAATCACGAGTAATAGCGATATCTGGTCGACCTAGTAATCGATTCGATGAGGCAGTCCATTAATTCCAACTCGATGTAACCGAGTGGTATTCGTTGGAAATCCCTGATTCTCTCGTAAACGTGAAACAGGAATGAAAATAAAGAAATGTTGGAACGCGAGTCGAGGTTGCCTTGATCTAGAAATCGGTACAATCAAGAGAAAGAGAGAGAGAGAGAGAGAGAGAGAGAAATGGATAGATAGATAGAGAAAGAGAGAGGTATGTGGAGAGAGAGAGAGAGAGAGAGAGAGAGAGAGAGAGAGAGAGAGAGACTAGCTCGATTTAACGGCAAATATCATCGTGAATGACGTTCCGACGCTGTCGAGAAGCTTGGAGCGTGTCGGTGGCAAGGGTCCCCCTGCTTCCGGCGAACCATATCCGGCAGAACGCCCACCTATATCTCGCTCCGACAGACCGTGCACACTCCCTACACTGCCCACAATTTCTCTCTATCGTCCACCAATTGCGATAGATAGTTCTTTCTGTCCCGACAAAATCATTCAGCAAACACGTTGCTGAGACTAACCCCGTAATTTCGTATTGTAATTTATGTATAAACTTAAATATTCGAATACAAAGTGAAATTATCGATCATGCAATTATACGTTAACACTTGACACGAAATGAACACAAGAATACTTCTTTCTCTCTTTTATTTTTTTGTTTTTTGTCAATAACTTCCCGATGGTCATCATCACGAAACTATCCTTTCATTCTGGACTAAGTCAATATTTGCCACGGTTTTATCCAAGTATGTATGTTCTCTCTACCATAACGCTCGAACGCTCTCCCATCAGGAAACTGTAGGCGTCGTAATTTATTCTCGCTCACGAAACCGTTGAAAAAGAAGAAACTTTCTACCCTAACGTCTACTCACTCATGTACACCTAAATCTCCTATTATTATTATTATCATTATCATTATTATTATTACAATCATCATCATCATCATCATCATCATCATCATCATCATTATTGTTAATTATCGTAGAGCTTAAAATTTTATTAAAAATAATAATAAATTAATGAAGATCTCCTTTTCCTGGCTATCGAGAGATTCTTCAAGTCCTTGGACTTGAACAACTTCCATAATAAGAGGTACACGTAGAAGAAGAAGAGTTAATGATATTATGGAATAATAAAAAAGTCACGTGTGTGTCCCGGCGCATGCCACCACACGACACACAACACCGATAAAAACTAGCAAGGACTCCTCTTCTATGTCAGCTGTCTGCCATTTCGTCAGCGTTTAACTATCTCCGTTGCTTGACTGTTCGATTTACGATCGGAGAACGTGCATTATCTTTGATACCTACTTCCTCCGATAGAAAGTGAACTACTCGGCGCTACAAATTTTTCTTCGAAGACATGACCGACAGCGATAACATTCGAAATATTCAACGTAACTCGATGACGAAGTCGCATATCGTTACCAAGGCTGTAATAAAAACTAACGATCAAAATAAATACATACAAAAATTTTTGCTTCATTATTACGATTAACATAAGTCGACAATTTTAATTAACCAACTTCGGTCGCCACATCAAATTTATTTGCCTTTATAATTCGATCATTTGCACGAGTTTACTTCTAAAATATATCAGAACAATCGTGCTAAAAGAAATAAATAACTTTTCGAAATCTCGAAGTTATATTTAATAGGAAATTTTCACCGACGACGATGATTGTTAAGATTCTTGATCGATTAATTCGAGAATGCTAAGAATAAAAAAGTTCGATCGAACTTTAATACCATCGTGTTGGCGTTCGATTCAATAAACGCGTCGCGTCTGGATTACATTTCGTAAAAACGTTTTCACTGTCGTGACACGTTCGAATCGTAAGTGTCGGATGGTTTAACAAATGGAATAATTATTGTAAATACGAGCCTAAATGCATAGTTAAAAAATATCTTTAGTTTAACATAGATAGCTTGACTAATTATATATATATATATATATATATTGGTATATACATATATAACAACTAATACGAAAGGTTTTTTTTAAAAAAAGAGGGGACGTTATGTTTAATGCCGTCGATGAACGTTTCCGCGTATGACGAGCGGTGTGTATTCGCTTGTCGTTAAAAATATGCGAACGCTTCGATGCATATTCATGCGAAATCACCCTCAGTTTCAACTCTCCATTCGATCGAAAGGTGAAAGGTTATAAAAGACATTTAAAAAAAAAAAAAAAGATGGCGGAATAATCAACATTGAAAATGTGCCTTCGCTTTAAAACCTTCATTTATGTAACGAGCGCCTTTGACACTTAAGCCGTGACAAATAACGGCAAGCGTAATTAGCACGAAACATTAATTACTTTGATTTTACTGTTATTTTCTTAAATAACCGTTAAACCATATTTTTTTTACATGCTATCTGTGAACGATTTTAAGTCGAATAGTTATAATAGAAAATAAAACGTAGGAAGTTACGTTCTCGAGGTCAACGTACGACTCTCGATCGATCCTATTGCGTGTTCTGTCGAGTGTTTTTCGAGTCTTTTGTTACGCGGAAGGATGCAAGTGCTCCGTCGTTCAAACGATTGTATGAACGATGCTACCAGTAATCGTCACTGAAAAGAAGATAGAATGAAAATTAACTATATCGACGTTATTCCTAAATCAATATGATCTTTGACTTATTAAATATTTTAACAAAATCTTTCTTTCTCTATTTACCCGTCGATAGAACATTTTTTAACTTTCGATCGATTTTTTCTAAATGAATTTAACTCTGGAAACGAGAACTGGATCAATAATACATTTAAAAAATTTTTTCTCTTCTATCTTCTCTCACTCAATGGGTATATGCAGACATACATACATATATATATATACAAGAATCACTAATAGAAATGTACTTTATTTCACGTTAAAAAAAAGATATATATATATAGATATATTTTTATTAAAGATATTATTTAATATTTTATTGCAGATATTCGATATTTTTTTATATATCTATACAGATATAGATAATATAAAACAAAAAACGTTTTCTATCTAACATTCAATTTAAATTAACTAACTTCGAAATATTTATATGTTAATGACATCGTTATATAGGTATATTATTAACTAATGAAAATGATTCTCTTGGAGCGGCTAACAGGTCTGACAATGAAGTGGCAAGACAGACGTTTCCAAGGCACATAAGTCAGTCGAGCGTTAGAGCGAGCCTACTCAACCAATATACGCTAACCATTTGTCATGCTTGCTTACTGCTTTGCTGGTGCACCGACTTGTGACTTCATAAACTTACGAGAGAACACCTGCAGCGCGAAGATGTCCGCATACTACGAGTCGGTCTAGTGTCAACGAGCCTCTTAGCCAAACAATTTAAAGCCAAGGAACGTTTCGTCCTTATCGTTCATGTCGATGCCCAAACAAACATACCGTCGCCGTTTTCTTGTTTATTATTGTATACGTATGTAGTACGTACACGTAAAAACAGGTAGACACGTGTGTTTCTTATTTTTTCTCTTTTTTTTTTCTAACACCGATATCGAGCGTTACGAAATTTTTCTTACGAAAGATGGATCGTAAGAAAGAAAAGAAAAAAAAGAAAAACATACGTACTTACGTACTTGCTTATTTTGTATTTTGATTTGTTCTCTATGCGCTGGTATGTATATATCTATATATACATATATATATATATGTCTCCATGTATGGCTCATATATCTCACTTCCGGTCAGAAGTTATCCTTGTAATTCGCTCATTAGACGAAGTTATGCCGGGAGTAATTAGCGCTCGGCTAATCGACTACATTCTCCAATATCGTGCTCGGTACATAGTAAACAGGCTCAGTGTGGTCGGAGTGCGAGAATCTATTCGATATATCGCGACGGTAGCCAGGATATCATCGAGTTCGTGGCTAGTGACGCCCATTGAACTAGATTTTCGATTGAGGTGAGCGGTGAAAAGTAAAATTCCACTTTCGTTGCCGTTGGTACAGACGTTAATTAACGAGTAGACAAAAAACTATAAAAATTGATAAGGCGTTCTCGATAAAAGTTTTTTTGAGAAATCAAAAGAGTTCTATAGGTATAGGTAATAAAACAGATATGATCGATGATCTAAGACGTTTATGATCAATTAGACGAAGCATATAAAGTAAAATGCTAATAGTATGTATATATTTTCGCAAAAAAAAAAAAAAAAAAAAAAAGAAGGAAAAAGAAAAAACCGACGACAAAAGAAAAAAAACGAGACAAAAAAAATGATCGACGATTCAAGACAGTTATGATCAATTAACGCGTTACAATTAAAGGAAATAGATAGATTAAAGAGACTAGGAATTTTATAATATAACCAAGTCGAGAAAATAAGATGATAAGAGGGAGAAGGAAGGAAGACTCGAAGAGGACCTCATGCTGAGACGATCACGTTCCAAGGACCGGTCGGTCCTCTTTGGGTCTCTTCTCCTCGTACCTCTCCTCGTGAAACTCGGTAACGACGGCAACAACGAGGACGACGGCGAATCTCTCCGAACGGGATCGAAATGCCTCTAAAGAATTGGATTATCAATTATCCGACGAGAACCTCCACGCCTCTCCTCGATCCTCTTTTCCTTCGCTTCAAGCTCTTCCCCCTTGAGGCGACTTGAACGCAGTACTGCGACGATTCGTTACGGTGTCGTGACTTCTCGTGATATATCTCGATGATGTCGAGTGGTAAAAGCAAGAGAACGAACGAACGAACGAACGAACGAACGTAGGTAAAAACGAACGAACTCTATACACGTAATAATGACGACATATACCTTATGAAAATGTGTTACGAGTTCCTTACCTACGCGAAATCGATATGTCTAAACAATTACACGCTCGAATGACGAAGCGTTCCTTTTAATTATTATCAAGACACGATTTTCGAGACTCCTGAATCTCAGATGGCACGTTTTACGTACGAGAATTTAATAAGTCGTTTTCTACCTTTGAGATATGACTCGGTCTCGCGACCGAGAAAGATCTCTTCGTTAAGACACGCATACAGATGCGTCTTATATATGCGTTGAGAGAAATAAGATGCACATGGAATGTGCTACTCGCTCTTCCCGTGATCATCTTGCAAAATCTCTATCTCTATCTTTCTCCCCCCCCCTCTCTCTCTCTCTCTCTTCTCTTTTCTTCTCTTATTTTTCTTCTTTTCGAGAAAGAGAGAAAGAGAGGAAGAGAGAGAGATGACTCGCAAAAAAGACGAGAAAGAATATTTCTTCGTCGAACTTTAAGTTATGCGATATGTTATCGATTACATGTTATTAATATCGATCTTAACGTCGATTAATTTCACAAATATCTCCTTTCCTCGATGAATTAATTGATATCCACGAGAACGCTGTAACGCATGACTGCCGGCATATAAATCAATGATAAAACGCTTGGTATATTACGAACCGCGAACCGAGCGATCCTTATCGCATCGACTTGTAAATTTTCCTTCTAATTCATAATTTAATACGTGACTCTCCCACACTACAGTGGCGTGTCATTAACGTGCTCTTACCACTGAGAGAAGATCGCTGCACCTGTTCGTCGATTATACAAGAGAACGAGAACTTTTGAAAGAGAGAAAGAGAGAGAGAGAAAGAGAGAAGGAAAATCAACACAGAGGCAAAGCATGTGTATCTTCTTGAACATCTATCACGAGTGTCGGATGTGCTCGACATTGCACTCCTTCGTCTGATTTCGTAGCAATATTTTTTAATGTCTTCCGAGAGTTAATTGAAATTGGTCTTACGCTTTCGAAATGACGTTTCTTCTCTTTCTCTTTCATCCTTCTTTTTTCTTTTTTTTTTGTATTTGTTTTCCTTTTCGTTTCGAATTCCCAAACTGTTTTATAAAGTTCACTTTGACCTTACTATGATACGGGAAAGAAACTCGATATCGTTGTTAATTAACTAAATCGAAAATGTCGATAAATCATCGATAAAATGATTTGTCCGATATATTAAACTTGTCCACCTTCCTTTCGTCGCTACTACGCAAGAAATCCTTCATCCGCTCGATCCGATCATTTCAGGGTTTAATAACTGATCGCATGATCGAACGATAACTCATTTACCGTCTTATTCGAGAGTAAAAATTCATTAACAAAAATGACCGTTCGATTAACGATCGCTCGGGTGGTTTCTTTTCTTCTTTTTCTTTCTTTCTTTCTTTTTTTTTTTTTTTTTACCAGAAGCAACTTTCTCACGTATAAAAAGAAAAAAAAAAAAGAGAAAAAAGAAGATGTTTTAAACAGTCGATCCGCGCTTCCATCGATCCCAACGATCGATGGAGAAAATCTTCCATATGTCGCAAGTCTCGAAAAGTAAAAAAATAGAAGACGGTCGATCGATTCTCTTTAATCAAATCGACTCGATCTTCCGAAGAAAATCGAGACACGTACGCACTTACTTACTTAAGTAGTTGACGAAAGAAATAAAAGAGAAATAAAAAGAAAACGAAAAGGAGAAAGAAATAAAAGAGAAACAAACGCGTCACATCGAAGAAAGAAAGAAAGGAAAAGAAATAAAGAAGGGGGTAAGACTCCGACGGCATAGTCGATGGCGGTGCATCGTTTATTCAACAGAGCCTGTGATTTTCGCGAGTTTTTTCTTTTATTCGTGTAACAGTGGCTGAACTACCTCGTCCCATTTGTCCGTTTTGGGCGACAGTGTACGGAAGAAATCTTTCCGGTTTTGGTGGTATAACCGGTTTTACGTATCCCTATGTACCTTTTTTTTTCTTTTCTTTTTTTTGTCCTCCCTCCGCACAAAGAGCGATGCATCTCAAGACCCCCATGAACCTTTCTCCCTTTTGCCTTTTACCGATGTATGCATGCACGAGCTAGCTTATTAGACACCGAAGAGGCCACGATTCTTTGAAGATCTAACCGGTAATCACTTTTAATATCGGCGATTACGATGAATCATGCAACTATCGACTTTTCCTTCGACACTTGTAGAATACGGACGTATAAACGTCTTAACGTTGTCGTCGTCGTCGTCGTCGTCGTCGTCGTTCATGAACATACGAAAAGACACATATAGAAGATAGATAATTTTGACTCATCCAAGACTTAGGCAGGCTTCATCCTCGACCGTTAGTCGACGTCCGATCGTAGAATAGGCCTTAACGCGAGTCTCTTCCTCTTTATTTCACACATCGAGCGTGGAGAGCCGTTATTGTAAATCCTAAGTAGTTATTCCGCAAAATAACGGATTTTATAATATAACGGTAGTAGACCGGCAGTGCACGTTGTGTTGCATTCTTTACGCTCGATCTTTCATTGCCTTTTCCGCGATAACGATCGTGTCTTGTCGGGAGAACAACAACGCGACAGCTGGTTCTCGAGGAAAGCTCTCTTTCTCCCTCTCGTTCCCTCCTCCCTCTCTCTATTTCTCTGTCTTTGTCTCTTTATTTTTATTTAACATAGAACGTTCGAACTTTAAAGAGTTCGATAATAAAGATCGAAACGGAGATCTACGATGCGATTATTCGACCTTGAGGTAAGAACAACTTTGGCTTTTCTTTTTCCAAGCTCTCTCTCTCTCTCTCTCTCCCTCTCCCTTTATCTATCTATTCTTTTTTTTGCAGCCCCTGCCCGTTCGTGTTAATTATTACGCTCGGAACGCATACCCGCTCGTTCGTAATTCTTACGGCTGCACTATCGCAGCGGTAGATTTAATACGTGGCATTCGAAACGGCGTGCAATAATCGTCAAGTACATAAACGAGATAATGTCAACGTTCAACGCTGTCCACCGAGATATATACGGTGGACGAGAGAGCTCGGTGAGAATCGGCGCTTGAATTTACACGATGTGCTTTTCTTTGAACGTTGTTTCGCAGTGGGCAATGACGTACGATGACAGACTCGATAAAATCGTTTTCTTACGGTCGATCGACCGCTCGTTCGCTCGCTCGTTGTTGTTGTTGCTGTTGTTGTTGTTGTTATTGTTGTCGCTGTTCCCTTCTCCTTCTCTTTTCTCGATTCTCCTTCTCTCTTCCGCTACATCCTCAAAGATCGATCTCTCACTCGTGTATATTAAAATACGAATTTTCTCCATCTTACGAAACGCTTTTCAAAACTTATCACTAGACTTTTTTACGTTATTTTCCCTTTTCCATTTGTAAAGAAACTCAAGTTTGTTAAAGTATGTCTGTGTGTGTGTGTGTGTGTGTGTGTGTGTCTGATTTGTGTGCATGTGTATAAGTATACACAGCTTCTCGACGACAGGACAGCAGATAAATATCCGATCGGCCAAGAGAACCATATCGGTGAAGCTACGTGCCGTTTAAAGTCTCGCTGCGTTCTCTAGCAAAAGCACGAATGCCAGAAAAAGGAGTACACATTTTATCCCCGTAGAAACACGCCCGAGATATTCTCGTGACACGCGGTTGACAGACAACGAGAAAGTCCCTATCGAGTGAACGACGACGGCGACGACGATTACGACGATCTTACAACTAAACGTTCGATCGTTTTATTGTCCACATCTGGAAGATCATTGCGAATTACGAAAAGAAATTATATTTTCTTTTCTAACGACTTACGAGTAAAATAGATTTCATTCGTTGGTTCGTTCGTTTATTCCAACAACGATCTATAATTTCGATACGATTCGATATTTTTCTAATTCGTTTTTAAACGCATACAAGCATGAAGCTCACACGTAAGTACGTATATATGGAAAATTGCTCACCATGTTGGAATTAAAAGGCTATTGACAGAATAATTCTCGATATGAGAAATATCGTCGCTTCGTTGCCGATGAAAGAAACAACACGAGTCAAACTTTCAAAGCGACGCTCGGATAAACGTACACGCGAAAATAGTGTTTCCGGATTTCAAACTGACAACGCATCTATCGGCGATACGTGAAAGGGATCGATCGTGTTTGTAGAAAATAAATCGTGCCTTGCGTTCACGATCAAACTCAATCGAGAATCTAACGCGTTGTTTCTTTAATTTTGACGCGCGTCTGATTTCACAAAATCTGAAAAAATTCATGGCGATATATCAACAATAATCAATGTACGCCATTCGAAAGAAATAATTATTCTATAAAATATCGTCGATTAGTTCGCTTCGCCATATGCTCGGTTTCGTGCAAAATCCAACAAAAAAAAAATTATTTTCTATAATTAATAGATTTTCGCTGATCGTTTCGTTTTCTGGGACGTGTACGGGTTTAAAAAAATCTCAAAAAAAAAAAAAAAAAAAAAAGAAAAAATGTCGAAAAAAAGAAGAAAAAAGAAAAAAAAAATCTCTGTGATAACAATAAAAATACAATCAATAAATACAAAAAAAAAATTATTCTCAAAATATAACAAACTTTATAAACTTACGTCGATCGTTTCTTCTATTATAAACGAGTGGAGTTCGGACATATGTGCGTTATTGGAATGCAGGAGAACGCCCTTCGATTCGTTTATTTTCCTTCTCTTTCTCTTCTCTGCATATCCAAATGCTATCGAAAGCGTACCGTTTACGAGCGGTATAGTCGATAAGCTCGAAGAATCGACTTGCACACGCAAGTATCGGAGGAACGAAGTATCTATGGAAGGGTGTTAAGCTTGGTACCAGGCGTGAACAGGTTTTAACTTGAAGTAGGAAATAGGTGTAGCGAAGGAAAGAGAGAAATAAAAGAAGAAGAGAAGAAAAGAGAAGAGAAGAGAAGAGAAGAGAAGAGAAGAGAAGAGAAAGTGAGAAGAGAGGAAGGGTTTGGCTAGGGTTTTACGAGCTAGTGATCCCGTGGGCGCCTTGTTTATCGCAGATATTCGACGGTAATATAAACACTTAACTGACTAACCTTACCGAGAAAAATGATTCTATTAAGCTGGCAACACGTTGAATCACGAGAGAACTAAAGAATCGGGTGGTCGATATCTAGATGCCTTCCGTTTCGATTTGTTATGCGGAAAACGTAAATGCCTTGTTAAAATCACGAAAGAATAACGTGAGAGAACTCGCTGATACAGGTTTAAACGTGGTGAAGGTCTAAAACGTACTAAGATTAACTACGAAGTATTAAATTGATTACATTGGGATAACCTTGGAGTTCCAAGAAGACGAATGTACGTAAGGTCCATACATGGGAGGAGTTTTCAGATAAATCCTTGACGCTAATTGGTCGTCCTTGAAGAGAACAAAGCATAAGAACGTTTGTTTCTTAAGGAAGAGTCACGTAATAATAACATCTATTTCGACCGCTTTTGTTTATTTACTTCAATGAATAAGATATATCGTGAAGATCGAAGGAACAAAAAGTTTAGAAAATATATGCGTCCTTATTCTCTGTTTTTCTGTTTTTCTTTCTTTCTTTCTCTCTTTTCTTTTCTTCTCTCTCCCTTTTTTTTTTTTTTTTTACGAGCGAGTGAAATCTATGGGAATACATACGTCGTGATTTTCAGAGGACGATCGAGGAAAGAAATTTTTTTTCAAGGAATCGGGTGAAAGCTGAATAAACTCGAAAGTGTCGGAAACCGTAACGAAACCTTTTTTAATCTCTTTTCTCGATCGATAAATGAATGCGATCTGTCCTCGATTTTATCTTTCAACGATTCCCTTTGATTCTTCTTTTTCTTTTCCTTTCTTTTTTTTTTCTTTTTTTACTTAATTGGAGTCCTTCGAGGGTATGGCGAAATTCGCGACGCTCGATCGATTCCTTTAAATTTAGGATCATTATCGAATCGATCGATCGATCGATTATTACTTCGATTATTTCGAAATTCTCTTCGAATATCATTCTCATGAGATAATCCAAGAACGTTCAACTTGTAACTCTTTGATCGCGCTCTCTCTCTCTCTCTCTCTCTCTCTCTCTCTCTCTTTGCCGTTTATTAGAATGTACAATGAATAACAAATTAATAGATACTAAAAGAGGAGAAACAGGAGAAGATGGCAAACAGTATGGCAATGATGAGTATAATCCGACGATTCGTTGGACCACGTTATTACAATGAAACGAAGGTACGCGTTTTAACGCTCGTTTGGCTTTACGAGGAAGTGAGCTGTGTATATGTTGCATCTCGTTATTTATTAGCGATATCCACCTTGGTAATGTCGGCACTTACGAAGCGAGAAAACTAGGTAGGCGCATCTGAGAATGACTCAGCTTAGCCGACTCGAGTGGAGTTTCATAAAAACGTGTCTCTCAAACCTGGCGCGAAATTCAGGCGCTTAAGGTAGATGAGAATGAAAGGAAATCTTCGATGATCGTTTTTTTTTCTTTCTTTCTTTCTTTTCTTTTCCTTTTTTTTTTTTTAATCGACTCGAGTTTAATTTCTCTTCGTATAAACGTACGATCGGAAAGGTTGAAATCTTAAAAAATCGATGAAATCGGTGAAAGGACAAAGACGAAAAAGGGAGATGTTTCAGGAGAGATCGCATTATCTCGAGGTGACAAGGAAAGAAAAAGAAAAAGAAAAAGAAAAAGGAAAAATGAAAAGAAAAAAAAAGAAAGAAGACGGAGGTGGATCTCGCTGTGCCGCGCCGCAGCGAACAGAGTCGAGCCGATTTAAACAAATTCGCACCTCCTTAACGCCGACCAAATTTACGTAGCAAGTTTAAAACCTTCTTGGGCCGGGCACGACTTTTACGTCGTTGTGCGTGACGTTAACGATTCGTAAATTAAAAGGGCCGCGTTTTGTTCGGAGGCGGTGTGGGCGGTTGAAAAAGAATTATAAAACGATCGTTCAGCTTCTCTGGGAGAAACGAAATGCCTTCTTTGTCGCTTTCAACAATGTTTCTCGAGGAAGAAGAAAATGTTTTCGTTTGAAGAAAAAGAAAGGAAAAAGTAAGCGAACAAGAAAGAAAGAAAGAAAGAAAGAAAGAAAGAAAAAAGGGAGAGGGGAAAAGAAAAGTACATTTCCATCGTTGCACATTTATTGCGTTTCTATTCGCCAAGAGAACATAGCTACTTTGTCAACCTTTGAAATATCGTTTCTTCCTCGCAACAGGACGTACCTCGTGACGTTACGTATGTCTTATGTATATGTATACGTCGATAACACGTTTCTTAGAAAGTACTTTGCAATTCCGTCGTTACGTCGGTGAATTATAGACGGTAGAACTCCCGCATGAAATTGAAACTGAAACTGTTCTCTCGAGCCCCTATTTTATACTTGTATATTTTATTATACGAGGATGCGCACGATTTTACGATTTTATTGGAGATATATTTTTTCTTCCCCTCTCCCTTGCCAATCAAAAAGAAATTGAAACGAACCTGTTAAGATTTGACACAGTGAGTCTAGTAAGACGATTAAAGAAAAATAACAAATGATTATTATCGATCTAATTCTTCACTTTTAATAGAGTTTCTAACTTCTGATAGTTAAATTATTACAGACATCGACTTAGACATACCACGAAGGGAACATTATGATACCGCAATGATAATCAATAAGAAAGGAGAACGCGGTCCGGTTCTATCACTCCATAATCAATGTCTCTACCGCTGTTTAGTTTTCTTTTATTTATTATTATTAATATTATTATTTTTTGCTCTTTTTATTTTTTCTCCATTCCTTCTTATAAAAAAGAAAATAAAATAGAAAGAAGGAAAGAAAGAAAGAAAGAAAGAAAGAAAGAAAGAAAGGAAGAAAGAAAGAAAGAAAGAAGGAACGTGCAAGAGAGATAAAGATAGAGACAGCTCATGTATTCAGTAACGAGAACACAGCGAGATCGAGCTATATATTATCGAAGATAAAATCTTATTACTCATTGCAGGAGTGCTGTTACCGATACGCTGACAATTTTGTAGTCCATTACCGTAGTCGAGGCACGAGTATACCGATATCGTGCGTGAAGAAAAAAGCATTTCCTTCGATTATTAACGACCGTATCGCAGTTGTCCATACCGTGACACGCCTCTGTTATGCGAACGATCGTTAATCGATCATACTCTTTATATCGCAAGAAAATCATGCCGGCAATCCTCTCGTTTCGGACGAAGTTAGTTTTCGTGTTAGAGGGAGGCATGCAAGTAAGAGAAAACAAAGCTTTGCTTTAGACGTTAAAACGTAGCTACGTGCGGATTCGCAGCCGTTGCGCAATAACTAAGGCGTGTCAGGTCTTTAAATAAAACGCATACAGGCCGTAGCCTGTCACCCGTCCTCTCGAAATACATCGCCTGGATCAAAGACACGTTTAAACGGAGTCTGGCCTTAAAGTACACGAATTGACGAGACTTTTGGCTCCTTCCTGTATCTTCGACTTCCGCGAGAAAACTGAGAAAGAAAGAAAGAAAGAAAGAAAGAGAAAGAGAAAAAAGAAAAAACGAGAGCAAATCTCATCTCGCGAAAGTAGTTCTAAAAATATCGAACCTTTTGCATAGCTTCCGTTTGCCGACTCTCTCTCTCTCTCTCTCTCTCTCTCTCTTTCCGTCGAACTTTCTTCTTCTTGATGAAGATGATATAATGCTCGTTGACCTCGCACCAAAAAAGATGCCAATTATCAGAGATACGTATCATTTCTTTTTTTTTTTTCTTTCCTTTTCACAATAAAACCCGTCGTTGGATCGCGACGGATCAAATGGAAATTGGAATTTAAAGGCGGATACGAAAGTCCTTTGAAAAAGGAAATCTTGAGAAAGCCGTAAAACGAATCGTATTAACAAGTCGAATCGATCTTTGTGCTTGTCAACCGGATCCTCTCCGTTAGTGCGACAAAAATTTATTGCGAATAACGATTTCTCGCGGTTGCCACGAAGAGAACTATAAATGTCGGCTCGTTGCAGGAAGGAGAAAGAGAAAGAGAGAAAGAGACGAAGAAGAAGTAGAAAAGGAGGAGAGACGAAGGAGAGAAGAAGGAGAGATGAAGGAGAGGAGGAAGAAGAAGAAGAAGAAGAAAAGGAAGAAAGAAATGATATTCGACGTGCATACGCGACCCCAGTGCGAATATAAAATAAATTAATGTCCCTACGACGTTTTACGGGCGAGATATAATCGAGCGATACTTAGTATCCAACAGCGCGCGACTTCGGCTAAATGTCTTTCAGAACCGTAAACGTTACGCCACGACGTAGCAAAGTTCCAATGTAAATTTTGAAGAACGTACGTAGTCTCTGACGTTATTAAATATAACTTATTATCGAATTACATTAATGCTAATAAAAGATTCACGTAGAGAGACCAGAGGAGAAGAGGAAGCATATCGTATATATGTATGTATGTACGTATGTACGAACGTACTTACGTACTTCAGTTTGATACGACTTCAAAGGAAATCGACTTGAAACGACACCTGCACGAATTATTTCACGAGAAAGAGAGAGGGAGAGAGAGAGAGGGAAAGAGAGAAAGCAAAAATCAAATTCGTTGAAACATTAAACGTATTACCAAGAGCAGAAAAATCAATTTTTAACGAGCACATCACCGTTTTACCGATCGTTAACAAGCGAGATACGATGCGTTATCTTCGATCAACGTGCTATTCAAAGTTGCAGATATTCGCAACAAGGTTAAAAAGAATTTGTACGTTCTTTCAACCCGCATTGCCTTATCGATTTTTCCGAATGCTGCCCGACGAGGTACCTTACGAAATAACGACGACGACGACGACGACGACGACGACGACGACGACGACGACGTGAACGACGAGAACGAAGACGACTATAGTAATACCTACGAATCCTTCGTAAATTAAATTTGCCTCTTCCTTCGATGAATTATTCCCGAAACGAACGAGAAGTTATTTCTATCCGAACTTTGCTAACTCTATTATTGGATCGAATTTCAAGTCAGTAAGAATCTATTTAATCAGGTTTTAGCCAGACGTTCGTATCCCCAGGTGCTGGTTAAGAAGAAATTTCAAATGAAATAAAACGAAGGAAAAAAAGAAATGAAATAAATAAAAAAGAGAATCGAGATAAGGTAACGGAAGCTGCAAATTCGAACTAAGAAAGAAGAACGACATCGAAGAGACAATGCCTGTGAAATAATTCCACGTGATATTCCCCATTGGATCGTTACACCTGTGTGTCGCGAAACGAGCTACCAGTAGCAATTAGCGGCGCGTGGCTTTTATGCAATACATATCTTATAGTCGACTAAAACGATTTAACGTACGACGAGAGATATCAGAGAACTCTTAACTGGGCCGCGATAAACGATAACACCAACGCTCACAACCACTAGATAACGACACTTGCCTTTGTGTATGCCCGAACGAGTTGGAATAAATATTTCAATTAACCTCGCGTTAACGAACGTGCGAATTTCATATCGAGTTTTTTTTCATACAATTCGAATTTTAATACGAATTTCGAAAGATAATCGACGTCAATTTTGTCAAAGATATTAAATGAAGGAAATGGTATCGTAAACTAATTAGAAAGAAAGACGCTACATTAAGAAAGAAAATGACGGGGACGATATCGAGCAGGATTCTCCATTAAATTCGGTCGTACGGTAAACACGTTGATTTCGTCGCCGCAGGTGGTGTCGATGGCTGCTCGAAAAGGGAGGGAGGTAGAGAGAAAAAGGACGAGGAAAAAAACAGAGGAGGAGAGAGAAAGAGGAGAAAGAGAAAAGAGAGGTAAGACGATGACTGTGCAAGAGAGCGATGAAGAGGACACAGGGCGAAGGGCCGACGACCGATTTTCACGGAGAAGGTAGCACACGCGAAAGAAAGAAAAAAGATGGGAGTAAGGGAGAAGGAGAGAGTGAGAGTAAGAAAGGAAGAGAGAAAGAAAGAGGGAGAGAAAGAAGAAGAACGGGTTCCCCGAAGAGACTTTTTTTCCTCCAAATCGCCGATTCGTCGCACTAGCCACGAGAGAGGGCCGCACCCGCGTGCCTCTGCATTACAATTTATCACCGTCGTTAATAACCCGAAGACGAAGATAGTGAAGCGTAAAAGAAAATGAGAGGTAGAGAGAGAGAGAGAGAGAGAGAGAGAGAGAGAGAGAGAGAGAGAAAGAGACAGAAAGTATCTTATCGTTTACCGCGTCGAATTCTTTGATTCAGCACGCGTATCGTCGAACGAAGGACGCTCTTTGACCTCTTAACAGCCTTCTTGAATGAATGAAAGAGATATCTTCTGGTAGATTGTTTTACCCGGCGCACCTTTTCCAACCTGTTTCTCGCTTTGTTTTAAGTTTTAAAGGAGAGGAAGATCTTGGTTATCTCGAGACAGTGATAGATGTCCTTCGATCATCCGTATTAATCGCCGTGAAAGACTGGATTTGAAATCTTTAAGACCCTCATCTTTTAATCCCCGAAATTCGCCGTTTTAAACCCGTTGAGAAGTTCAACGAGTAAATAAAAAAAGAAACAAAAAGAAAAAGGAAGGAAGAAAGAAAGAAAAAGGGGATTCCTTATCTCGTATCTTTATCGTATCTTTAACACGATGCAACGATGTAAAAATGATGCACGCTCGATAATAATGTACGCGCTACGTATATTTTTTACTGTTTTTTATTTTTTATTATTTTCTTACTATTGTTATTTTTTTCTTTTCTTTTCTTTTTTATTTCAAGCCTCAGCTCTTGGTTACGCGAATTATATACGCGCTTAGATATTGGATAAACTGAATTGAATCGAATTCGTGGATTACCTAGGTACTCGAGTATGTCCTATCAAAGGGAAGTTTATTCGAGGAAGGGTCAAGTCACACCACAAGTACGAGAAATTCGTTTGGTTGATCTTAGTAATACCGGTTTATCTGGTTTCCTTTCTCTCTCTCTCTCTCTCTCTCTCTCTCTCTCTCTCTCTCTCTCTCTCTCTGTTTATTTTTCTCGTCGTATCTAGCGTTAATTTCTCATTTTTAATCAATATATCGCACTTCCGAAACACGGATGCGCTACGAGTAAACGAGTCGACCGGCTCGTAAATTGATTTTGCGCGTCAAACTATAGCCCGAGATCTTGCTATTACTAGTAGTAGTATCGCGATTACGCGCGTAAACTATCGAGACGAACAGGAGTAAGGAAATCGATGAAGCGAGAAAGAGAGAGAAGGAAAGAGAGAGAGAGAGAGAGTGTGTAGTAGAGTTCGATCGGTCGAACCAACAGACTCTCTTCGACTCTTTGAATTATCCTCTCTATCATTATTAAATTTTGATTATTAACCCTATGCACTCGACTCTTTCGATTGGTCGGGCATTAAGCATAAACGGATTTATCTGTAAAATCAGAGATGCATTATACATGCATTATTAGAAAATTTACTAGTATCAAAGTAGTCACAACCGGTCGATACCAGTCAAATTCGAAGAGTTACGTTCGACCGTGAACAATCTCGATGACTATGGTAAAGTTATTTTTTCGTGATATACGCGACCAACTCCTTTAAAGTCCGAAGCAAGAACATATTTTTTGCTCTTATTTCGAGACGGTACGATGTACCTTCGACGAATACAAGAAGAGACGAGGAGAGGAGGGAGAAGATGGAAAAAGAAGCAGAGAAGAAGGGGTTAACGTACTCGCCACACCCTACCTTAAAGATTGTAAACGATTATTAATGCTTCTCCATGGCTGACCCGTAACCTTATGCTGGCTCTCCCCTCTTTTATGCTTCTTTCTCTCTCTCTCCCTCTTTTTCTTTCCCCCTTTTTCTCTCTCCATCTTTCTTTCTTTCTTTTTCCTTTCTTTCCCCCTTTCGTACGTTTCTCTTTTCTTTTTTCTTTCTCGAGATATTCCGTATACGTACGTATAAAAAAAAAAGAAAAAAAAAATAAGAAGAAGAAACGAAAAAAATTTAATAGTTTTCCCAATTAAAGAAATCAATTATAAACGATAATTAGTCTCTCAATAACGTATCAAGGATAATTTGAAGGGAAATAAATTATCCAATAAACATCTACTTATTCGGTAGTCTTGAAAGGTGGCGATATTTGACGACTCGATTCGTTTACAGAAACCCGCATACGAGACTCGATGTCACGCGATACGCCGAATATAAAGATAAACTCGCGTGGCCATGGGAAGCAGGCGGCACCGAAATTATGCAAATCGCACGTTTGCCCGTGCGTAAACATAAGTGCACTTCGATAAGCACGCTCGATTCAAATGTTCCAAGATCGAGCGCTTGTTTATACCAAAAGCGAGAAATCGCATTAATGATTCGATACCTCCTGCGAGTGCTATTCTCGATTTCTTTTATGTACGTACATTAAATTTACCTATATGTGTATATATATATATATACATATCATTACGAAAGTAAATGTTTTCCATGAGATAAAATGGAATCTCGAACGTAATTTTTTTCGTACTCGGATAAACAAAAAATTGAGCTTGAAATAAATAAAAATTTTAAGTGATACGAGCTAAGAAATAGAAGAAGAAGAAGAAGAAGAAGAAGATTAGATCGTTGCTTAGAAACAAAATGACAGCTTAGAGAATCGAAATGACTCACCATGAAAACCATGAACCTTGATTGCAGGTTGGCGTTCCCGATGTAAGTCAGTCACTGCACTCGCCCGTTTACTACTCGCTCCCTTTCTACTACTTCCGATCGTTTTCCTCTTTGAAGAACGTCTGTTTCACTTCACTCCCGAAAGATCGATAGATCGCGAGAGAAATACCGCAGGCGAGAGAATTCTCGCTGAATGATTTAAAGATAAGTTACCACTCGTTTGTCTTTCTTTACACGCGAAGAGGGAAAAAAAGGACGGAGGAGCGAGTAAATCGAGAAGTAATACACCCTTTTTTTTTCTTTCTATCTATTTTTTCTTCTTTCTTCCCTTTTTCCCTCCGAAAACACGACGATGAAAAATACAGACGAAATTCACTCGCGCGTTTTAGTTGATAAAAATTCTATCACGTCAGTGTCATCCACAGTCACCGCGGAGATATAGATCAAACATATCACTTACTAATTCAACTAGCTAAGTAACATATTAATTAGTTACAGGTAGAGACACTTCTTCTTCACTGGCATCCGGATTGGCATGTTGGCTCGAATATTGGTCCTTCGGTCGTCTGAAACGAAAAAGGACAAAAAAAAGATATATATATAGGTATATATAGGTAATTAAGATACTCGCGACGATATCTTTATGATCGAAATCTTATCAGATATTCTCGATTAATCGAAACTATATAATTACTATAACGCCACGTAAAAATGTTTACTCGTTAGAGACCATCGATTACGATAAATACGTAAGATCGTTTCGTTGAAGATCACAGAAGAGAACCGAAAGAAAAGAAATGGAGGAAAGAAGAAAAGGAGATAAGTAGAAGGAGGGAAAAAAAAGAGAAATAAAAATAAGAAGAGAAAACACGTGACGGACTGATCGGACAAAATAATGAGACGAAACGTAATGTTGTCTCTCTTTCTCATTCTATCTAAAGTGGGGCGCGGTCGAGTGTACCGGGCCGGGCCCATGACGCACCCGGTCTTTATTTAAATCATTCGATCCGTCACGCCGTAATCGATTAGCGCTAATAGCCGGGGAAATAGAGTCGAGCGTGGCTTCGAGACACGGTTACTCGTTCACGATAGAAAGAGAAGATAGAATAGCGGCGATACCGATACAAACGTATCGATAGACGCAAGCGAGTCAAGGATTAGATTCGGTAAATCGATGCTTGCTAGCGCTTCCTCTTAGACATCTTTCTTCTTATGTCTCTCGTTGAAAGGAGAGCATGCTCGTTGGATCTTCATCTCTACGATCGAAAGGAGATCATCGAGAATAGCAGATTCTATAGGTAAGAAAATCTAAGAGAGAAGCAAATATGTATATGCGTACAAATAGCTTCGACGAACGATCTAGAGACTAGACGAGATGTTATTTCATCCACCTCCGCGTGGTAACTTGGACTCCCTGTATGCGTGTGCGTGGAGTGCGAATAAAAATGGCCATCGTACTTTGAAAGTGCACTTTCACAGCACGTTTCTCGTAACGGCAACCCTTGCAATACGTAATACAACCGAACGGTTCTACGCAAAGTATCGGCATACGTAGATAGATATACGTATATAGAGATATCGAGCCGGTTACTTTCGTATCAAAAGCACGTTGTCTGTTACGCTGGGCGTAAGCGTTAAGAAAAATGTGGATAATTGTATACTAAACGAGTCCACCTACATTACGATTCTACGTGCCATATCGGTTGAAAAGTATGCGAGCCAACGCCAAAACTCAACGCGACTATCTTTCCTTCTATTTCTTTTCCTCTTTCTCTCTTTCTCTTTCTCTTTCTCTTTCTCTTTTACCGTACGGTAATGTCCGGTAGTTATACATATGTACACACGTGTATTATAGTTATGTATTCTCTACGTATCTACCCATATACATGTTCATTCGTTCGACGAACCGCGATGAGAAATAAAACATTTATTTCCACGTGCACGATGGCTATGCACCCTTTAAATCGTCCATATGCTGAAGCTTAATCCGTATGAAGAATTCAAGGAACAGCTCGGTACATTCGGACGAGTAAACTTTTTCTCTTTTCTCGAGCTCCTACGCGAACGCAAATTTTCCGTCTAGGTATAGTAAGTATAGGCCGAGTAGTACTACGAGTTCAGCTATAATAAAAATTTTACTATTCCGGTTGAACGGAAAAAGTGCTACGATTAGAATCGACTTCCTGTCTCCGGTACGTTGTTACAATGTCGATGAACTACGAGAGAAAGAGAGAGAAAGGAAGGGAGAGAAGAAAAGCTTTGATCTTGCAAATTTCTTTGACAAATTAAAGGAAACAGCTTTGCTCGTCTTGTCAAGTGTATTACTGAAGGAAAGAAAAAGAGAGTGTATGTGAGAGAGAGAGAGAGAGAGAGAGAGAGAGAGAGAGAGAGAGAGAGAGAGAAAAATATAATACTAGAAAGAAAAGGAAAGTCGAATGGAAAGCATTAGAAATTCTACAAAGTGTCACGAGTCTCGTTCGATTAACATATCTCCTACTTAGAAATAGCAACATTCTTAAGAGTTGCTGATCTATACGAAGTTTCAAGCTTGTCTATCGAATCTTACGAGAACGAGAAGTTTGTATGGTACGATCGTCCTCCGACATCCGTGAAGCACGTACGCTCGTTCTTCACGATCGACGCCAAGTCTGTCCATCGATGGACCGATGGAACGCGTTAATTGAGTCGCACGTAGAGAATACATCGTGGTATTGACGACGAACCGAATTCTTTAAAGTTGCGGCACATTTCTTTTTTTTAAAGTAAACACGCGCGCTCACACAGGAACACACGCATATATACGCAAACAAGAAGTATTATTCAACGATTTAAAAAAAGATATTTCGTTCGAATTTCGAAATAAAATCGTTAGTCGATAAAGCATCGATGATAATAAATTTAATGAAAAAGAAATTTATCGATTGCAATTGTAATTTAATCGAGCCGTCGAGAGATCAAACGTGTCAATGATCGAGACGCCGTCGTTATCCCTTTTTGAGATCCCACGAATCGCAAGTGGCAAGCCAGAAACTCTACCAGTTTCGTTCGTTGACCTGTTTGCGATTGAATTAACTAGTTTTATGGACATTAACGAACGTAGTTACTAGTACGAGGGCTCTCGTCGAGTCAAGAAAGAGGAACACATGATTCCACCTAGCGAAACGGAGCCCAACAGAGGAGAACTCAAGCTCTGCTATCTATCTATCTATCTATCTATCTATCTATTTATCTATCTATCCATCTAGATCGATCGATCGATCGAGAGAGCGAGCGAGCGAGCGAGCGACCGACCGACCGACCGACCAACCGATCGATCAGGCGATCGATCGGTCGATCGATCGATCGACCTATCGTGCATCGTCAGCTCGTTTCATCGTAAGAGTGACACCTCGGTGACCGATAAAATTGGCTGAAGGCGTCCAAGTCGCAATCTACTTATCGATCTCTATCCTAAATCATCAGGGATCGAAAGGGAGGACGAGCAAAACGTGGCTAGCGATCAGCCGTAGTGTTGACTATTACGCGAAACGGCTTTCCACTTTAAGATCGCTGGCTATACCGACTGCTCGGCACTCTGGACTCTTAATTGAAAGGTTACGAAAGCTTCGTGGTTTAACGAACAACGAGCGAGCTGATTTAACGAGATAGATCTATACGTTACTCGATAAGTAAACTAAGTAAGTAAGTAAGTAAGTAAGTAAGTAAGTAAGTTGGCATATAGATCGCGATTGTAGGTGAAAATTTTCCTTCCGGTGAAAATTTTCCATCTTAATCGATCTCTTCTATTTTCTTGAACACGATGGACGTGATAAAAGAAGCGTGACTTATATACCGACATAAATACGATGTTTATACTATAAAGTCTATGCGTAAGGATTAATAGATATATCTATTCGAATATCTCGAGAATGAGAGAAAGGAAAAGAAAAAATAGATCGAGATTATATATATAATAATAATCAAGCCTTGGACAAAATGGCACGAGGACGGAAAAGTCTTCGAACCGGCGGTGATGAAAAAATGAAAAAAAAAATGTAGAAAGAGAAGAGAAAATTAAAGAGAAAAGAGGAAACGAAAACAAAACAAAAAAAAAGAAAATGAAACGGAAAAGAAGAAAGGAGAAAAAAGAGAACGAACGATCTAGGGAGAGACTATTGCTAGGAAAATATTATACGAGAGACTCGCCGGGGTCCACGTGGTTGCATGCTCGCGCGTAGGATGGCCACCACAGCTGAGTGTACACGCTCTTCCATAGCTCTTTATGAATGGAGGAGCACGCGTGCGCGACCACTGGAACGCTGCTCTCGTACGAGCAGCGAAAGTGACCTGCTCTCTAGGCTCTCTACCTACCTGTTTTAGTGCGAAGGCGATACAGAAATCGGTGATACGCGCTCGCTCGCTCGGTCTCCAGCTCGCTAGCTAGCTCGCTAGCTAGCTCACTTACTCACGCGGAGCTACCTTAGAACTGCTCTGGATAATTGCGGAGCAAGGTGGACGCGTCAGGAGTGCAGTGGTCGACCGCCAGTGGCGGCGAGTGTGAAATGCTCTGCAGGGTACCACGAATGCCGATCAAACGCAATTTCTCTGAGGAGGAGAAAGAGGAGGAGATAGTGGAGGTGAAGGTGGAGGTGGAAGAGGAGGAGGATCAAACGCGAGAAAGTAACAACTTTTTTCATTTCATTTCTTTTTTATATCGAAGAGATGTACTCTACGACTGGAAGGGATAGGAAGTTGACGGACGAACGATAAATTATTGTGCATACGAGCGTGTACATGTGCACGCGTGCATGTGTGTGTGTGTGTGTGTGTGCTCAGAAAGAACTTTGATTTCTCGGCTCAGATAAGAAATAATTTTACGATCAAACGTGTTGCACGTAGAAGAATTGTTATACCTACATGTCGCTAATAATAACGACGGAAAGTTTCCGTTAAAAGAATCAACCGCGATTAACCGCGCGTAATAATCGTTCATCATCTAGCATTGAAAGGAAACGATTCTGTCGGTGTCGAAACATTGATACCAATAACGTTAATAAACTAACTCTAACGAGTAATATACCCGACGTTACGAGCGTACACACTTGTAATTTCTATTTCGAACGGAAGGCTCGCTCGATCGGTATAGATCAAGAAAACGATCCTCGGCGTTGCGAATTATCTTGTATATCAAGAAGCCCGTAGGTTTTCTCAGTCGTTAACAAGAACTCGCGAAAGCATCTCGCTTGCGATGGACGACGATTGCTAAATCAAAATCGTTCCAAATTGGAAGCTGCCGAATGAATAATGAAGTGAGAAGGTAACTGGGCACGCTTCGGAACGGTGCGTCGTACCATCGATCACTGCCTCTCCTTTCTTCGTCATTTATTTTCTTCTCCTCTCCTCTCCTCTCTTCTCCTTTTTTCTCTTCTCCTCTCCTCTTCTCTTCTCTTCTCTTCTCTTCTCTTCTCTTCTCTTCTCTTCTCTTCTCTTCTCTTCTCTTTTCTCTCCTATCTATAAGCCATCGCAAATCCTCTAATTCGATCGATCGATTCCTAGTTCGAGAGCGATGCCATTAGTCGCTTTACTCTCGCCGATGGATCCATCAGAAAAGCGTGGCAAACGATAGACCGGCCGACTATATCGTCTATACCTCTACCCATATTACATCGAGATGCCATTTTCGCAATTAACCTCAGCGAAAGGATTGCGCAAGCTTAGCGGCCATTTCGTCCGCTTATCACGCTTCGCCTCGATTAATTAATTTAATTGCGCCCCATAAATAACCATCGTTCGATCGGCACGTTAGAAAGTCGACGCTCGAAAGGCTTGAGTTCTCCAAGGTGCCAATTATGCGTCGATATAGCTCACTCGAATTTCGCGCTATTCATCGATTACGTGGATGAGACCGCGACTTTCCGACTCTGGCGAGCGCTCTCGAATCACCGATAAATCACTCTTATCCCTTCTACTCAAACTATCTAACGAGAGTGTGTTCCCGTCCAACTCTAGAAGTCTCTATCGAGTAAAATTGGATTTAAAATACACTTGAAATATGTCAGTCCTTTTATTTTTCTTTTTTTGTTCCTTTCTTAGTTTTTCTTTTTTCTTTTTTTCCTTTCTAAAGATAGACGAGAATCTTCCAAGAGTGCAATGTAATTGAATGTAACGAGTATAATTATTATTACGACGATGATTTAGGAAAATATTAGTCTCTCTCTCTCTCTTCCCTTCTTTCTTTCTTTCCATCTTTCCAATGTTGAAAACGAAGAAAGCACGAACGAAAGACGCTCGAGTTTCGTCACGGACATCTCGTAGGAACGCAAACTTTCTCTCTCATCTCCTTCCAGCAAGCAGACAAAACGGCCACTGCTTTGCATGAAAACGCGATAACGCTACGACGCGGTCACGATGCAAAAGTCGAGTGAACAACAAGGCGAGAGGCATTAATAAACTCCTTCTGTTCGCGGACGCACGCGTTCGCGACGCATTGACATTAATTTGAAACGTGTCCAACTCGAGATCTTATCGATTTATTTCGAAAGCCTTGCGCGTACGTGGAAACCCGGAGATACGCTCTCCGTGACATATACACTTGTAGATATGTATATACGTATGGATGTATGCAAGAGAACGAATGCAATGGGCCCTTCGTCGAAAATAAAATTAAAAGAAAAAGAAAAGAATAAAAAAAGGAAGTAGAGAAAGAAAGAAAGAAATATTATATTCGGAGGATATACAGCAATTCTTCTTTGCTTTCTTTTTTTTTGTTTCTTGTTTACGACATAATTATCATGAAATATTCGAATACTTCGAAAGATCTATATGCATATAAGTATATATGTATATCCGGGTGTGTATGTGAATGTGAATGATAAAAAGGCTTCGAAAGAGCTTCTTCTTATTAGAATGCGTGACGTTAAAAGGTTTGATATGTGTTCACTTTTCTTACCTTCGTATAAAATATTTTATCGTCGGACGAGAAAGAGAATGAAAATTAACGAGCTGATTTAGGTCCAAATGATTGCGACAGATATCTCTCGAGAAACGTCGATGGACAAGTGTATTCCACGAGTCAAGGCAGTCCATATCTACGTATATCTATCTACCTATTTCTATGTTTTCCCGTAAGGTATCGAAAGGCCGAGTTATAATGGGTCAAAAAACTGAGAGACAGGATACTCGCGTATCTACCGTCTCTCTAACTAACGAACTAACTTAGCTCGTTGAAGAGAACGTAAGGACAAATTTATGACTATCGTAAGCATATTTAAAAAATTATCCAAAAGCTTGTCCAAATAAAATTAGAATATTAAATCGGATCAAAAAGACGTAAGTAGATGTTTCTTCGAAAACTTTCAAATCAAAGAGACATATATAAATACACGGACGTACGGACACACGCACACAGACATACGCAAACATAGATACACATGGTCTTTACTTGACTTGCATAAAGATGTTCGAAAACGAGATCTAATTTAATTGCGTGCCCATTTGAAATACGTATACGACATCGTTATCCCCATTCACGGCTGATTTAAATCAAGAACATGATACGCTCCGGCCTTTCTAAACACGCTCGGAGTATGTTCGTTCGAGCGTGCGTTCAATAAGTCGCATTATGGGCCGAATTAAAGGTACAATGCTGCTTGAATTTCAGCCTGTCATGGTTATCTGCAGGCGTTTCGACCCGAATGGAAGTAAATACCAAAGAAGAAGAGTCTTTATCAAAAGAGATTAACGTGCTTATGAATCTCGCAAAAAAGGGAAAAGTAAAAAAAAAAATTGGTAAAAAAGAATTGCTTTCGAGGGATCAACGTCGATTCCTTAATTCATACTTACGATTTATACGCGTGTAAGTATATGTGTGCCTGTGTGTGTGTGTATATATATATATATATACATATATACATATGTGTACATACATATGTACGTATGTATGTACGTACATATATGCATACACGTAGGTATATGTTCGATATCGCGTGGGCGCGATGTTTTCAAAGAAAACGACCTCGAGGTGGTATTCCTGCCGTTAGACGAGGAGGAAATATCTCGTTAAATGTATAACTCGAGGCCCTAAGTAGGAGCATCGAAGCGAGGAGGAGAAGAGTAGGTAGCACACTGAAGCGTATCGTTTATGACAGCTAACGCATCGATCGAGATGCCTCTCTCGGCAACTTTTTATTAACTTTTCCATCATCGACGTCCACTCGCGTATTCTTTCTTTTTTCATCCTGCTCTTATCTTCTCTTCGGTCAGCATCAGCAGCGGCAATAGCAACAGTAGCAGCAGCAGCAACACCACCAACAGCGGCAGCAACAGCAACAGCGATAGTAGCAACATCAGGAACAGCAAGCAGCAGCGGCAAGTTTGTAAGCGTTCATTTCATTTTATCGCCGACCCATTGAGCTTTTTACAACACGTTCGAGCACATTCTTGAAGGAGTCTTCTTAAATCCAATATACCTGTAGTATCCACTCTGTTCTATAAGAGCAAAATGATTTTACCCATGGGATGGACGGTAAGAGCTAAGAGATAACAGCCCCATCGATCGATAAATATCGAAGAAGATAAGTAAAAGTGAACAGAACATTTTCTTTTCGCTTGATTTGCCCCCGATAGTTTTCACTAGCCACGCGATTTTGATACGATTCTTATCTTCTTTTTTACCCCATATTTTTTCCCCTTTTCTTTTGTTTCCTCTCCCTCTTTTATCCCTCGCCATCCTTATAGTAGCCAATTAAAAGAACGCTCGAGTGGATTTGTCCAAATCAGGAATACACCTTTCGCAATACCATCCTCGCAATAGCCTATTTTGCATGGAATTATTCAGAACTTATTCTTGCGCACTGCCGGCTTCCGTTCACCCGAGAGATCACTGTGCTCTCCTCTTATCGCTCCGTCCGATCCTTGTTGAAGTCGGTAGAACGATAATGAAAGAGCTGCTTACGAGAGAGAAAGACAGAGAGAGAGAGAGAGGGAGAGTGAGAGAGAGAGAAAGAGAGAGAGAGAGAAAACGCACTACTCTTGTACCGACCAATCCAGCAAGAATAGCAATAGGTACCTACAACGCCTTTGGGTCTTTACTGCTCGCACTAAAACCGACGTATTCGCACGTATTCGTTGCACCGGTAATGAGGAACGTAGTTAGAACTATTATGCGATGACGTGTAAATAGCAACCGGTATACACAATACCTTCTCGGGGGAGACCGTTCCTCTTGCTTTTATCTTTTCAAAGTGAAAAAGAAAGAAAGATATATATATATATATATATATATATATATATATATATATATATTCTATCGTGACACCCAACTTAGCTCGAGGTTGTTCCTGCTAAGAACGATTCGATTATACTAGCGATACTTATTGTTATTGAATGTGAGAAAGAAAGAAAAAGAAAGAAAGAAAAAGAGAGAGAGAAAGAGAGAGAGAGAGAGAAACTATCTAATACCCGATAGCTAGCTTCTCGTTAAGATAAATCATCGTTCCTATTGAACGTCCTCGAGCTTTACGTTGTTGCACTAGCACGAATTAATGGAATAAAACGAAGATGTTCGAGACAAGACAATCGTAAAAGGTCTCTTCCCTCCTGCGATTAGTTATAATAAGACGCAACAACTCAATTCTTTACCTTGAATATAATATCGTATTTCCTCGTAAGGATAATTTCGATAGTTTAGAATCGAAATTTCTTTGGCTATTCGAAGAAAATCACTTGCAATTTTTTCTCTTTTTTTATTTTGCTTTTTATTCTTTCTTTTTCTTTTTTTTTTTTCTCGTGAAAATCATAGGTAATCTCTCGACTGCCCGATTGAAAAATCAAATGTTGACGTGAAATAGGAACAAATCGAGAAGACAAAGACACGATTCATTTCGATAGCTCGATGACTAGCTCGAAGAAGCTTTGGGTTGGCGTTCGAGAGAAGGGTAATCGAAACGATGCCGGGGACAAGGTATTGAACGGTAGCCGTCAGCGTGCGATCCCATTAGCCCGCATTGTATGCTAATGAGCGGTTGTCGCCTCTGATCCGAGCTTATATCGCGTTATATCGCCGTCTCACAGTGCTTCTCATTCTATCAAAAAGATAGACAATGCTCGTCACTCTATTGGATACATATTTTCTTTCGTACGAACATAAATTATCTTTCGTTCTCTTTCTCTTTCTCTCTCTCTCTCTCTCTCTCTCTCTCTCTCTCTCTCTCTCTCCTTCCCTCTCTCTTGCTCGTTAATTTTACGGAGAAATCATCCAACGCGGCAAGATGCTGAAACGTCAAAGACAATTATAACTCTTAATTGAACCGTAATTTACTCTTCCTGATATACGTATGTGTATATATGTATATATATATATATATATATATATATATATATACACACACATATATACATGTATATCGCATCTTAGAAACGAAAACTTCTTCTACGAATCTAAATTATGATTTCGATCATAAATGCAAATATTATCGAAATAAAATTTTTCTTAAAAAATAAACGATTATTTATGTTGTAGCAATTAATTATTTATATACGTAATACCTATCATATTTTTCATCTCGAGCAAGGGATATTCATATTATATATCTTTTGAATACTCCCTGATATTAGTCGAATCAAAGTGGACAATTAACGAGGGACATTATCTCACAGCAGGTCGAGAGTTACAAATCGATCGAGGATACTCGCGTGCTGGTATACTACGAACCAGTTTTCTCTGGTACGCGCGATAGTGGGCGATTAAAACGTCTTTCCTTCTCGAGATTAACGTCGGAAGTCGAGCGCGGACAAAATCAGGGACGCCTAGGCGTTGTCACTCGGCTCGGCGAACCCGATATACGAGTCGTGTCGACATAATTATGCTACGCGCCGTCAGGTAGATGAAGCCGATACGAACATGGGACCGTTTAAGCGCCTTTAGGAGCATAAATAATCCTATTAAACGTGTCACTGCCTGTGTCAACAATCTGACAGGCAACAAGATAGGAGGCTGCTTCGACGAAGCTGAGTCGGCCAGAAAGAGCACGTGCTCTTTCTATCTCTTTCTCTTCCTATTTCAAAGACAATCATCGTCGTCATCTAACCCATCAAGAAACGAATATCATGAAGTTTTCGAGCGTTGCTTAAAAATAACCCTCTTATTCTAAACAATTATCCACCTGTTCGATGTTGGATAACTACTCTAGAGAAGAAGAGTCCCGAATACAAAAAGAAAAAAAAATGAAAGAGTACACCTAATTATCTCTCCTTTCGAATTAAAACTTCACCGAATATGAATGATTTAGCAAACTCTATTACCTTCAAAATATATAATTAAAAATGCTGAAAATATCCTCGTCGTTAATTTCATTAAATATTACTTAAAACTATCGATAGATTATCGATCATCATATAGAGTGAAAATTCGTGAAGCAATTGCCTTCAAGATTTTATCAGTAATCGATCTCATTTAAGTGATCTCGCTTGATCTCGGAAGAAACGCGATCTCGTGGATGCACGCGCAACCGCTTGATAGATCGAGTATACGAGAGACAAATTATCAAGCAGAAATGGATGATCGAAGTTTGTCAATGTACCATAGGTTGTTTAATGAAACACTTAACGGGCGGGTCGTTCATTAATCAAGTGGAATGCGCAAGGTGCGTGGTTACATGGCTATGTGTCGCAGCGATTATAAATTTCTCTTCTTTCTCTCTTTCTCTTCTTTCTCTCTTTCTCTCTCTCTCTCTCTCTCTCTCTCTCTCTCTCTCTCTCTCTCCCTTCGTTTCTCTTTGGAGTCTTGGCCGAGTTAAAAGGTACGAGAAGGAGACGCGGTTTAATATATCAGCTGATTTGACAGATAAGAAAGCCAAGTCTGAACTTTGAGGGACAATGATAATTCATCACAGAGTTACACTGGCGTCGCTTAATTAGGTGGTACTCAAATAGCCCGCGGCCGAGTTTAACGCGACTCTAACTCACGAAAAAAAGCTACGTTCTCATAGCCATAGGCTGGAAAGGTCGTGGCAATTGGGTCAGCTGAGATTAAAGCGCACGGTGGATAGTCAAAACCGTTAACGAGTCGAGGAACAGCTCTTTTCTTCGTCGTTCAAACACGTTACTCTCTCTCTCTCTCTCTCTCTCTCTCTCTCACACTCCCTTTCATTCTCTCTTAGTCTATCTATTTATTCATCTATCTATCTATCTCTCTTACCGATGATATATTCGCTCGTATCAATCTTTCGAATTCGATAAAGCTTCGTTTTCACATTCGACTAAATTTTCTTCTTAAACAACATCAGAGGAGTTTATTAAATCCTTCGTATAGTAAATTACTTATTTCTATCACGTGTTCTAACTAGTATAACTTAAGGAACTATAAAATGTCAAGCACGCAATTATCATCGCCTCGAAGTAACGTCTTTTTCTCTCAGCGAAAAATCGTTAGTCACTCGAGTCATCGTTAAAAGCACTAGACCGCGACAGTTTTAACTCTTAATTTCGTGCGAAATAACGTAATATCTTAGAGAAGTCGAAATATGTTTCAATGATATCAACGAAAAGTTTTTATGTTAAAGTTTATCCGACAAAAAAATAAAGAGAAAAATCAAATTTGCTAGAAAGTGCTATTTATACGTAGATTAACAGTAATTTTCCATAGACTATAACTTTTCGTGGAGGTCGAGCTTTGTCGCAAGTCCCTCGTAAAGTCGACAATTACGAAGGAACAACAACTAAAAAGGTATACCACCGAGAAGAACGCGACTAGCAAATGAAATAACTGCGACTGACTAATAACCCTTTTGCCCTGCCTTTCTCTTTCTTTCTCTCTCTCTATCTCTATCTCTATCTCTATCTCTTCCTCGTTCTCTCTACACCGTACTAATGCCACTGGAAAACGTTATTCATTTGGTAAAACCAAATTAAGAAGAAGGTAACCGCAAATTAAGCCACGATATCCATCGAGGAAGGACACCGTTCGTGTCAATGCCCGACCACGTATCTCTTCTCTCTCCTTTCCTACACAATAAATGAGCAATCCTTTGGAGAATGAATAAATTTCGTTAAAAACGAAATTACTTTTACGAGATATCAATTAGATATAATTTTACGTCGAGATGTTAAAGATATTTCATTAAAAAACGAGATAATTTTTATATTATATATAGATCCAATATATATATATATATATATATATATATATGTATATATATATATACATATATATTGTCTCACTGTTGTCGAGGAGAAAGGATAAAAAAAAGAAAAAAGAAAAAAACGAAAGAGAAAGAAAAAAAGAAAAAAGTAGGTACTCCAATAAAAAATTGACGAGAAGAAGCAAAAACGTCGATAAGCCTATCGCGGAGTTCTACGACGAGGACGGTGGCTGCTTGAAGCGTCGCGTCGCTTAGAGCCGGTTGCCGGCTGTCTTATCGGACGCTTTTCTACCTGCACTATGCGGGCGCTGCTTATTTATTATCGATCGTGGTTAGTGACGCATAGCGTTTATCAATAACCGCGTTACGCGTTTTCCGTTTTATCTCGTTTACCGTCTCGCTTCCTCGCTTTCGAGTAATTGGCGAGAAAAATAAATAAAAAAAAAAGAAAGAAAAGAAAAGAAAAGAAAAGGCAAGGAAAAAAAAGGGAAAAGTTATTGATTAATTGTTCGAAACAAACGCACGCGCGTGTAGTCAAAGAACTTCGTGCATATTTCTCTATGAGCTACGATATTCCATCGTAATACGTCGAACATAGAGAATATAAGATATTCTCAGTTATTAAGATAATCGTGAATCGTGAAAGCTCGCTCTCACAGCAGCTAATAGACTCGAAACTCATTCTTGCTAGTTCGCGTTATGATCGTAAAAAATAATAATAATAATTTCGTTGAAACGGTGTCTCTAGATCGTTTTGCCGTTACGATCTAGCGACTTTGAGGATAAACACCGTGACGAAGAAATCGAGACGACTACGACGACGACGATAGTAACGCTTGAATTCGAGGAGATTTGAAAACGTCTGTTAATACCGATCATCGTCCGCGATTATCGTTTTCAAGTTGTATTCTCGTGTGACGAGAAACTTCGAGTGTGGAAGAAGGTAGATAGAAACTAAAGATCGATAGAGGTTCGTCGACCGTAAGACTCGTAGCGCGATTCGTGCGATTACTTCTGATCTTCTCGAATGAATTGAAAATGACTCTTGACGTTCGATTTAAATCGATTCGATGAAAAGAACATGAGTCGAAGAAAAAAAGAAACGCGAATCGAGTAATTCGAAAGAATTCGAGTTCTTCCCGCGAAATTCGCCGAGTTCTCGTGAGAACCTTGCGAATAAAGAACTCTGTTTGAGACAAAAAAAACGATCGCACCTGTTTCCTCGTCCGGTAACTCGCACATCCGGATCCATAATCCTTACTAAAGCTTAATAAAAGGAAAGAGAAAAAAAAATAAACTGACGGTTTCTTTGAGAGCAGTAGACGCACTTCACACGTGAACGATAAGTAACGCACAGTATATCACAAATTTTTCACGAGCAAACGGAAAGAAAAAAAATACACTTTCGCGGTAGGATCGATAGATCGATAGATCGTAAACGCACTCACCGGATCTTCCAATCAAGACGATAACCGGAACACGATCCTCGGCCGTCTATGTCCGTTTAATCCGAGCAATGGCGTCGCTGTCATCGACTATCACAGACTTTCCGCGTGAGCAAGCAAAACGTCGTCGTCTTTGTCGTCATCCTAATAGTAGCAACGATAGTAGTACTAATAGTAATAATAGTGGTTGTCATCGTGTTCACATGGACGAGGCACTGCACTACGAACGATCACACGTCTTTCTATCTTTCTCTCAGCCCCTCTCCCCCTCTCTTTCTCTCTGTCTATGGATCTATGTCTCGATTTCGGTCTTTGAGAAAACGTACGCGAGGGCCCCGTCGATCGAGGGTCCTTCGAGCGGGCCTCGGCTCGCGTAGGAGGGAAGAATCCTCGATTGATCCTCGAAGAGGATGACGAAGACAACGAAGACGAAGAATAAGAGGAGAAGAAGGTGCGATCGCGCGCCCTCGACGGGGCGTCTCTGTCTCCCTCTGTTTTCTGTTTTCTGTTTTTTCTTTCCCTCTCTCTCTCTCTCTCTCTCTCTCTCGGTGGTCGCGCGTGCCAAAGTCTCTTTCTGGTCCGGGCGTGCGGAGAGAGAGAGAGAGAACGACGAGGAGCGTGTTTCTCGTGGTCGAGGTGGTCTTCTCGTTTCGATTTCGAGCGTAGCACGCCTCGCGACGCACTTCGGAACGGCGGCGTTGGCTCGTCGAACGCTCGCCGACGAGTTCGCGTGGCTCCACCGCCTCCTCCTCCTCCTCCTCCTCCTCCTCCTCCTCCTCCTCCTTCTCTTCTTCCTCCTCCTCCTCCTCCACCACCACCACCACCACCACCTTCCTCCCCCTCCCCCTCTCCCTCTCCCTCCGCCACCTCCACCTCCGCCTCCACCACTACCAGCAGGACAACCACCACCACTTGCACCACCACTGCCACCACTAGCAGCAGCAGCAGCAGCAGCAGCAGCAGCAGCAGCAGCAGCAGGAGCACCACTTGCAGCACGCACCGCGCCGGCGACGACGCTCTTCGAGCACCGATCACCGCCGACTGCCGGCGTCGACGCTCTCTCGACGTACGCGCTCCTTCTTGGCGCGAGCGCCGCGGACATTACGTGCCAAGGAGACCTTCCGGCCGCATCTTCCGTCTCTCCGCTGCCAACAGAGTTCAAAGAGCATTCACCACCTCCTCTTTCTTACGACCAACGAGACAGCACACCCGACGATCAGCTGATCGCCACGCGCTCGAATCTCCCTTGTCTCTCTCTCTCTCTCTCTCTCTCTCTCTCCTTCTCTCTTTTTTTCCCTCTTTCGTCCTACCCCTAAAGAAAATCACTGCATTCACATTCTTTCTCTCTCTTTCTCTCTTTCTCTCTCATTCGCTCTCTATATAATTCTATCTACCTCATTACTCTTCTGGACCGAAGGAATAATTGACATTTCGTTTCTTTTTTTCTGTCTTTCTTTCTTTCGCTATGAAAAGCTTTTATATACACGAGCTGTCTGTCTATCCTACGCTTCAGAGCACGAGCTACAACCATCCGCTCGTCTCGGCGGCCGGGCGTGCACTGCCTTCCTTGATCGCCGGTTGGTTCTCGATCCTCCGTACAACTCTCCTCGTCGGTGCGCGAGGCCGTTCGCCCGTGTATCGGCCCTCCCGTATTACTCTTCGTCTTCTTATTACAGCCAACACCGTTCCGTAGCCGGTGGCCGCGACGTCGAGTTTTTCCCTTTTTGCTCAATCGATCGTATCGATTCGATCGTCTCATCAAAGGAAAATGTTTTTTTCATAATACTAATCGAAATAATAAATCGTCTATAGGTCGAAAAGCAAAGGAACGGTGAAACAAAAAATACAAAGGAAGAGAACTAAAAAAAGAAAGAAAAAATAGGGAAAAAAAAGAAGAATAAGAAGAAAAAGAATCAATCAGTGTAGCCATCTCATTCGTATCTTTACATGGCCGAATCAGTTTACCTTCGGAATCGTTCATTTCGACGACTGAAAGATAATGTTCGCGCATTGCGGTGTTTTTATCGAATACCTACCTACCCTATCCTATCCTATCTAGCAATGCAACCTTCTTCCTTATTCTGGCATTCGTTCTGTAAAAGTTCCGACAAGCTGTCGGTATATGCGAGCGTGGAACTTTTAAATTGAGTGCACCGCGAGAGCCGACGATGTACGGACGTCATTCTGATGTCTGGGTTGATTCCCTGTCTGTCCCTGAGAGCGTCCGTCTCGCGACTGACAACGCGACTGGCAGGAGCCGCGAATATTCTTTATTTTTTCTTTTTTGTTTTTTATTTTTTTTTTATTTGTCTTGTCTTTTTTTTTGTTCCTTTTTTTTTTTTCTTAAGGATATAACTTCTCGAGATATCTCTTAGGAATCTACACCAACGAAGACGTCGAAGGAATATAGATATAAAATATAAGAGAACGGTTCAAAAAGCAGCGAGAGGTCGAATGGTGATGTTCGATGACGAAGGAACAAAGAATCTCTCTCTCTCTCTCTCTCTTTCTCTCTTTCTCTCTCTAGATCGATCGATCGCCGAAGGCCATGGATGTGGGTGTCACTATCCAAGACTTTCGTAGCGGAATCGATCCAACGCTTTTTCTACAGTATGACCGGGATGTAGACAAATCAACGGCCACGCCTTGGAGAAACAGAACCGTTGTCTAACGAAGACAAAGACGCCTACGTTCGAATACTATCGCGAGATCCAAAAAATTTTCCTAAGAAAACACCTCCTTCGATAATTGCCGTTCTGTGTTAAACTTTGAACTGACTGACTGACTGACTGACTGACTGACTGACTGACTGACTGGCTAACTGACTGACTGACTGGCTGACTGGCTAACTCTAAAATCCTTTTCGAAACATGTCTTTCTTCATACGAATAAAAATTCTAATGGCGATTCGGAAGGTTCTGTCGACTAGAATATCGAAGATCGTCTAAGCGTTACCTCTCGATAAAACGTACTGCACACGAGGAAGAGAATCCTAATCTATCCTCTCTCTTTTTCTCTTTCTCTTTCTATCTTAGCGACGTACGGGACTCCGAAGGCACGAGCGGTGTCTTAGGTAATGGAGCCACGTACGACGAGGTCGTGACACGCGACCTCGATAGGTCGAAGAACGTAGCAGGTACGCAAGAGGCTCGATCATTTTTTCGCGATCTTCCTCGACGGCACGGTTCTTCTTCTCTTCTCTCCTTCTCGCAATCCCGCGCGTTCGCGCCGGGAACCTTCGATATCAGCAAACCTGAAATTATCTTAAACACCGCTTCGATTTGTACGCGCGACCGATCCTTGTTTTTTTTTTTATTTATTCATTCATTCATTCATTTATTTATTTATTTTCCTTCTTTGAAACTCTACGATTTTGTTGTATAAGTATATCGAGAATGAGAAAGATGGGTACAACTATTACTATATATATATAACTATATAAGTTTATTTAATGTATAGTTATTGCACACATAATTTAAAAGAAATTTAAATGAATAGAATTATATAAAAATAGCATCACATATTACAATACATTTTATTACAAGATTTTTGTTATTATTATATTTTATGTAATATATTTTATTAAAAATTGTTTAATATTATTTTACTTTCATGTTACAATAATGTGATTATTATATTTATTAATTATATTTGTGAGACAAAATTCGAATGGCTATACGTAAATAATATATGCTTAGGCTAACTGCGAGTGACTGGCGCCATCTTTCGATAAACAGATTCGTAAAGTATTCAACGAACGATCGATAAATCGAAAGGCGGGAGAATTTCAAAAGTAAATAGGAATTACCATCACCGGGAAAAAAAATTAATTCATTCTGTTTTAAAACAAGGATCGGTTCGTTTTTTGTTTTTATTTACCCGTCTTTTTTTTGTTTAAGGATCTTCAAAAAGAAAATAAAAACGTATAAAGAAACTCTAATAACAAGTAAAGGCCCCAAAGTAACAAGCCAGATAGCACAGTTACTAACGTATAATGAATTATCCGCAATCTGTAAAAATTAAATAACAAAAAGGACGATTAAATATTAAACACAAAGTAAAGCAAAAGAAAATGTGAAAATATAAAAGATAAACAAGAGTATCGGATTTACCTTTCATACAAAATTTTTCCTCTCTTTATGTCCTTTTCATCATCCTTTATAATAAATGTTAGAACTCCTTTGCTATAAGTTATAAAGTAAGAATCCCAGTTAAGATCGGCAATATTAAAGAAAAATTTATGTTTATCGACAACAGATAGCTTATTCCATAATGCTACAACATTATCAGTAGTGAATTCCCATTGATGAGTTGAAAAAAAAGACACTACGTTTTTATATTGTTCAATCTTTCTATAAATATTTAGAAACCTAAAAAAAAATATAACATTTACATCATGAAGATCTATTTCATCGGCGCTTGAAAAATTTAAATATCATCCAGAATTACATTGGTTTTTTTCCCATGAGATAAATCATTGAATCCATTATAAATCCTGGTATCCAATGGCAGAAAATTGATAATAATTCAATTAAGTATTTATTTTCGTGACATATAACGAAAGGGTACCATACGCTTTTGCTGGAATGTATGGTAGACTTCAATTCATCTAGTTTTGAACAACAATATCTCCAAGTCAATGGATTTTGAGCAAAGGAGACGATATTATAAATTGGAATCTTTTCTTCGTCAACTGGTAAGGACTTGTTATCTTTATTGGAATCAGTAATACTCGGCAATACAGATCTATAATAGAAATTCTTCTTAATTCGTTGCAAATATAATTTAAAGTATATTAAATCTTCGTTTTTAAGATTATTCGAGAAAAAAAGAAAAAAGAAAGCACCTGTTTTTCGCGGTGTCCCATGTTGCCACGATGATATTGTTGACAACATAATCAGCGGGAATGATGTCATTTATTAATTTTAAATTACAATGCATTACATGTAGGATACCAATAGCAGCAGCAAATATGGCGCCCGTCAATCCATAGAAATTATTTATCCATCCGGGAATCGGATCTTTTTCCGTTGACAAAACAGAAGATGGTCGAACGATGCAAACTGGAATTCCATTTGAATATCGCCGTACAGTATCTTCGCAGATTGCTTTCGAATACGTGTAAGTGTTGGGATATTTACCGAGTAATCTACAACATAAATGTTGTGCTGATCGAATTCATATTAAAACAAAAAAAAAAAAAGCGAAAGTGTTCTTGTCTCATTACTTTGGCGTAATCAAATTCAATTGATCATCATTCAAAATCTCTGCCAATTTTATTATGCTCTCTGTCTTTAACGGTGGCTCGTAAAATTTCTCTTCGATCTTTCTATGAATGCAATTCGAAAATGCCGTTGATAAATAGGTGAAAATCTAAAATAAAATGTATTATGACGTTACATGTCTTAAGTAAAGCCAATGTCTAAATAAATGGAATCCTTTCAAAAGATGCTTGAATATAATTTGAATGTGTGTGTAAATAGAAGAATGTACCTTTAAATTGGGCATTTCTTGTGCAAGCAAAAGGAGCTCCCTCGTTCCTTTGACGTTTATATTAATTATATAACGAAGTGGATCCTTGAAACGCACGGATGCTGCACTGTGAAAAATCACTTCAGTATCTTTAATACGTTCGCAATCTTCCTCTGATATTCCTAACTTCAATTCACTCATATTACTTTCTATTAAAACGATCTTCTTTTCGACATGTTTCTGTTCTTTCTTCAATTTATCAAAAATCTGAAGAATAAAATACAGATGGTAATATTTGCGATTTAAT
The DNA here is from genome assembly GCF_014466175.1 of Vespula pensylvanica. Lineage (NCBI taxonomy): Eukaryota > Metazoa > Arthropoda > Insecta > Hymenoptera > Vespidae > Vespula > Vespula pensylvanica. The sequence goes on along the minus strand of NC_057699.1, from coordinate 2,929,901 downwards.
TTATAATATTAAAATAAATAATGAACATTTTGTAACGTTACTCACGGTATTGTTAAAATATTCTTTAAATCGAGTCTGCATATCCTTCTGTTTCTTTCCTCTCATCAATAAATAAATCGTTTTAATTTCTGGACAGGATCTACGAATTTTAGCAATGCATTCATAGAAATTTTTCAACGTAAAGTAAATCCATGTAAAAATAAATGTAATCGAAATATGTAGTACGTTGATGGATAGATGTGAAAGAGAAAGAAAATCAATTATTGTAAAACTAATAAGAAGGCATAATGAAAACAGATATCTATTAAAAATATTCATAAATTTTGTAATATTTTCTCTTTTCTCGAGGCATGTATTCACTATGAAAATTCAAATCTTATGTTTGATCTTCGTTACGAATTTATTCTACTTAAGTCCGAGATTATGAAATTTCTTTACGTTTTTACAAAGGACTTCTGTGAACGTGCGAACATTGCGTTTTTAATTGTTGTTATATTATTTAAAAAGAAAATTGTGTTTACTTAATTATTTCAAAAATTGCATAATACACGACTAACTCATAATAAAAATAATTAAATATATTTTAATATATTTTAAATAAAAATATTCAGTATGTGGAACATTGATAATTCAAATAAAAATTCAATGACATATAATAAAATATATCATTTATGCGCAAATCTGTGTGTAACTACAATATGACTTTATAATATTCAAAAAACAAATATAACATCGGAATACGAAAGAACGTAAAAATAAAATAATGAATAGAAGAAAATATGAAATATTACTTCGAAAGGAAAATAAAAGTATGATCGTCTTTACCTCAAAAGTTTTTCCAGTATAAGTCCTCCCAAAAATCCAGAACCTCCAGTTATGAGTATTGTTCGACCGGAAAAAAAATCAGAAACCTCGCTTCTTTGATTAAAATCATTCGGCTCTTCTACCGTAGAAAACCTACCTTCCTTGTATGCTTGGTCATTTAACGTCATCTTTAGACTTTATTTTTTATGAAACAAAAAAATTAATATATGGATCAATGTAAAAATCTTGACTTAACAATAATAATCGGATGATAAACAAGAACAATAGTAATAATACTAATAATAATAATAACAGTAGTAATAGTAGTAGCAGTAATAATAATAATAATAATAACAATAATAATAATAAATCTCAGAAATGAATAGGAAAGTAACAAAAAAATAAATGTAAACGCACCCCTACATGCATATATGAATCGATGAAAGATTTGAATTAATTTCAAATTACTTTTTTTATAATGACTAATAAAGAGAAAAAGTAAATATATTTATTCTTGAAAAATAATATCTTTATGCAATTAAAGAATTTGAAGAATAAGGTATCAAACAGAAGATATCAATTACCGATGTCTATGTAGAAAATATACAACGATTTTATCAATAAAATTTTTTAATACTTTGTGAGCAATACTTTCTACTGTTATTCAAAAAATTCGAATTTATTTCGTTCTAATTTTTTCTAATTTTTACAATTTATTAAAAATTGAAATTTTATAAGAAATTATATGCTTTATTAAGCTCGAAATTCTTATGAAAAATAAAGTATTATTATTTTACCTTTAGTTAAATTTCTTGTTCTTCTAATGTTGATTCAACAATAGTTGATCATGGACTGTGAAGTTATCGTACGTATCGATATAAGAAAGAAATGTTTCGAAAAAGAATTATATAATTCTAATGCATATACATCAGGAATACATCATGCATTAACAATAACATGAAGTATCAAATTTTCTCACGAAATTCATTAGCTTCAAATAATTTTTAAAACAGCTTCATTGTTCTTTTCCATAAAAAATAACATGGCCATCACCTTTCTATAAAATTGACACATTTGAATATATTATTAATACTGATGATATTTTACGAGTCATTTTTGAGTTACTATACAAGAATAATATCACATATTAAAAAATATTTTATTAAAAAATTTTTAATATTATTATACTTTAATGTTATAATAATTTGATTATTATATTCGTCAAAATAATTGTATGTTTCAGATAAAATTCAAATAGTTATATATATATATATATATATATATATATATATATATATATATGTGTGTGTGTGTGTGTGTGTGTGTGTGCTCAATCAAATATGTATAAATAATATAATATCGCGACTGACTAATTCCATCTTTTGATACAGAGATTTGTAAAATAGTTAACCAATAGTTGACAAATCGAAAAACAAAGAAATTTCAAAAGTAACTGGGAATCACTATCACCGGGAAATAAGTTAACTCGTTCTATCTATAGATAATTTATTTGCTCGGTATTTTTAATTTCTACTCAGCTGCATTTTATATTTATGTAACATTATAAATTTTTACAGTGGATGGTTTATTAAATAAGCAACATTTTTTATAACATTTTTTTTGTACTAATACACTAATTGGAAAATATGTATACATATATACATACATATATATATGTATATATATATATATATATATATATATATATATATATATATATGTACGTATGTATGTATGTGTGTGTATATATATATACACGTATGTATATATATATATATATATATATATTTATATATTTAATGGAATGATATAAAGTAAAACACAAGGATAATGAGCAAATATATATGTAAGCTAACTATGTAATAGATATTGGTACAGAAAATATACAACGTTTGCTGTCATGTACTATTTTGCTATTTTAATGACTACGTATTATTACTCTATTCTAAATTGTTAAAATAAATATAAACGTTCTTTCATATATTTGCATATATTTACTATTGATAGTGTTGCATCCTTCGTTGTTCTTGACGTTTGATAAAAATTGTATTTTTATAATTGTTGATTGTTAGATCGGAAAAATTTAATATTTATTATCTCCGTATGCTAAATATCGAAAGTGAAAAAATATTGTATAATTGTTCTTTTGAATACATGATCATTCTGTTAAAAAAATAAATCAAATTAATATAACTAACGTTTCTAATCTATAAATAAAAAACATTCTCTAATTGCACATAATTGTACGATTACTGTCCCAGTATTTAAACGCTTTGGGTTTTGTTATGTCAATTAAAAAGTTCTGTTCACTTCAAAAAAAGATTTTATATGTGTGTGTCTATGTGTATTATCTTTATTATTTTTAATACTTATGCCGCCGAATATTCATATGTGTTAATTTAAAAAGTCGAAGGACGACAACAGCAGCATATTAAAAGAAAAAGATGTGGATTTGAAAATAAAAAATACTTGGACAAATATACACACGCACGAATTAAGAAACTACTAATCATCTTGAAATATACTTAATGGATCTTCGACTATTTTTTCGGCCGTTTTTTTAAGGTCTCGCGTAATAGATTTTTTTACGATTGGTCTACTTTCGCTCGACGTGGATTCTACCAAAGAAGACGATTTACTAAAAAATTCATTATCATCGTCGTCACTGTCACCCGCGAACAATGACTTGGTATGTATTACCTTTTTTGAAATTGGTTTTATAGAAGCAAATATATCGTCTTCCGTACTCGACTGATCACCAAATATGTCGATCGATTTGGAAGTTTTAACAGGTTTGTCATCAACGGACGAAATACTTTCAAGTTTTCCAGATTGCTGAGATACTTTGAATGATTCGACTTTTTGAGCCTGTACTGACTGCTCTGCGAACAAACTATTAACATCGTCGTTGTCATTGCCGTCATCGTCTTGGAAAAAATTGATTTTCTTTTGTGAAACCTTTGCCACTGCAATGCTTTTTTGTTGTTCGTTTTTGATCGACACCTTCTTCGTGATGGAACCAAATAAATTGTCATCTTCATCGTTCTGACCATCCGAATCTTTATCAAAGAAACTGATTTTGGTATCTTTCAAAGGCTTTTTCACGGACTTTGTTAAAGGTACCGAAAACAGATCACCGCTTGCATCGTCCGCGAATAAATCTGAAACGTGTTTTCTCAGCGATTCGTCTTCCCTCGTTTTGATAAATCCACTGCTAAAAAGACTATCGTCATCCGAAAATAATAAATCTTTACTTTTATCAGGCGAAGGAGTTTTCGTTACAAACGCAAATAATTGACTCGGATCTTTTAAAGGATCGTAGCTGTTATCACGCAAAGGATCTATAGGTCCTTTCGGATACTCTTGTTCAAACACGTCGTTGGTGGTTTCTATCGAGTCGTTTATTTCTTCGGATCTATTCTTTTCAACTTCCGTAAAACGTTCGATCTCATTCGATCTTACTTCTATCTTTTTTTCATTCTCCACGCCGAAATCAGTATCAGCTATAGAATTATTATGTTTACTAACTTCAGATTTCATCGAATCTTTTCTAACAATTTTCCCATTTTCATCGTTCCCACCGATAATAGTGTCTCTCAAAGGTCTACCATATGTAGGTTCTCTATCAGGCAAGACATTTTGAATAGGTGAAAGTATCGGTGCTCGTCCAAACAAAGTATCTTCTCTCTGTGGATCCTCTGGTAAATCTGGTGGTACATCAAATAAATCTTCTTCGTCGGTTGATGGAGACAACAAGGTATTTTTGTTTACGCTTATAGAACTTTCTTTGCTAATACTTCCAAGTTCGGATTTATCGTCAGCGATCGAAGGATTTAATTCAACATTTCGTGGAATATTATCCAGAAGATTGCAGGAGGATAAACTCAAACGATCAGCATTTGGAGGAACAACACTAAGACTCGTTGAATTTGATGATTCTTTGGAAATATCAGAATTTTCATTTTGAGAAATCTTTTCGGCCGTATCGATGGTATCAAAATCTAAACCACTCTGTCTGAGAGCGGATTGTCGTGCATGCCTACTTTGTGGTCGACGTTTTGCTTGAATTCTCACTCGACTCTACCAAATAAAAACAAATTATATTAATCATTAGTGAAAGAAGATTATATAATAGCCAATACAATAACGTAAGTAAACTTAGCGATGACTTGATTCAATCAATAAAACTCGCTATCAATTCATAAATAATTACGAATTTTACCACAACGAAAATAAATATATAATTACCTTGGAGGCAGTCAACAGTGTTTCTACTTGTGCCGGTACATCAAAACTAATCGCAGTTTCGGCGTTACTATTACCATTAGTTGACCGAGCCGGTTCATTTTCTTCTTTAAAAAGAAAATTATTAATAAATAATATAATGTAAGGAAAATATTATGAAATATGTTGAAGTTTCTCTCTCTCTCTTTCTCTCTTACCTGTTGACAAAGTTCGAATTTGTGTACTGATGCAGCCTCCGTCATCGCTGTCCCTATCGATCACCTCATCCTCTTCGTCCGTCTTCTCTTCGCTCTTTCTCCACAACGGTGGTGTATCGGTAGGAGAAAGAATTTTTAAATCACCCATTTTCCCCATAAGATCTTTGATTTTTCCTGAGACTGCTCGGCGTGGCACTTGAGAATTATCTTCCGCTAAGGACGGTGTGGTGGTACGAATGTTTAACGTTGTCGGTGGATGCTTTTTATTTTCAATATCGACGCTATTATTATCATCAAAATTATCAGAGGACTTGACATCTACCTGAGCTGATTCTTCCTTCGATACGATTCGATTCGATTCCTCGATATTCTCTACCTTACTTTCCACTTCCGCTTCGATCTTATCTTTTTTATCGTTAGCAAATAGATCCTCGTAATCATCGTCTTCAAAGAGGACGTCGTTCCGCTGATTGTCCTGTCCTTTATCTTCCTGCCTAGACGTAGCTAAAAAGTTATCGGCTCTTCCTTCCGACGACTTTTTTGACAAAGTTTGACTTGTCTGACGTTTAACATCTTCCACTTTTGCTTCTTCTTCCCGAGACAAAGCTTTCTTATCAATTACCTCTATCGTCTTCGTCGGTTGTTTCGTCGAAAAGAGATCGTTTCCAGAATCGGTGGCAAAAGCTTGTGACTCGACTTTGTTTTCGACTCTCGTATTCTTCGCTCCAAACAAATCGTCAACGTTATCATCTTCCTCGTCATCGAAAAGACTCCTCTTCTTCGTTGTTACTGACTTAACCGAAGCTTTGGTAATATTACTCTCTCTCGAAACGTTCGTACTATGAATTTTATTGACCGAAAAGTTATCGGACGCGATATCCAGGACTCTTTTCGAACCAACCGTGTTATCTTTGTAAGGTTTCGAAACATTTCCGAATATATCAACGTCTGGTGAATCTTTGTTACCGAAAATGTCGATGTCCTCGTCAAAAAGACCCTTACGATTGGACGATCTATTTTTGTCGGGATATTGAGGAGTTGTTGCTAAAAAGTCTGTACTCTTTTGTGACCTTGAACCAGAACTAGTCGTAGAGAAAAGTTCGTCTCCTGAATCTGATTCATCGAAGAGTGAATTGATCTTCGATTTGTTCGTCTTCGAATCTGCTTTAGGAAGAGGTGGTGGACCAAAGAGATCCTTATTCTCGAAGACATCGTCCAATCCTGTCGAAATCTCTGTCGTTTGCTCCACGTTCGATTGATTGTTCGACGTCCTCAAGGAAGTAGAATTAACTTCCGGACGATGCAAAGTGTTCGCCACGAAAAGACTATCGCTGACAAATCTCTCACGATACAATTCTTCCGAATTTAAACGAGTCGAAGTATATACGTCATCTGTCCTGTAAGTGTAAAAAATAAAATAATAAAAACTATATATATATATGCGTATACGTGTTTTCAATTTTATATGTATATTATAGTTTTATGACCCTAATAGAAATGAAATTTTAATATAGAATATAAATTAGAAAAACACATTTCATATCATTAATGTAATTTTGATTTGATATTTCAGATAGCTTATCACGTTCTTAAGGAAATACATATTAAAAAGTTTTGTGATATCTCATAAGTCATAGGTGAGAAATTCTTCCCACCGCCGATCAAATGAATTCCATATGCGATTACTAAGTTAATCAATCACATATTTCCCACTATTTAAGCCTATTATTTTGCAAACAATAGTCGTGCACGCACAAAACACAATAATGAATATTCTTTTTTTTATAAATATCTGTATATAGCGAGCCAGTTCTAGCAATTCATGTATTATAATATATGCATCTATTCATATGTATAACATATATATACATTATATACAAAAGACAACCGCAGTTTCAATACGACATTCTTCATAAATTATATATAATACTTATATAACGCGGAGCATCGTAAAATGTCAAAGAGCAAAAATACATTATAACATACTTCTTAGAATATTTTTAATTTGTTATGTCTCTTTTCTTTAACCCCATCTCTACGCTACGTATAGGAAAAAGCATAGTTTTTAGTCACATTTCTTATAATTATTGACTACAAACGCATTTCTTTTTTGTGCATATATATGCTATTGTATTAATGAATTTTTAACCAACGACAAATAACGAACAATGAGACTTTCTCTTAACAATTCTTATTGTTAATAACAATTAATCAAATGCACAGTGGAAAAAATATATCGATTAAATTATAAGTGTATATTTATCCTGAGCGATCGCAAAACATTTTTTTTTAGTAAGTATTATACATAATTAATCAGTAATTAAAATGTATGTACTTTTTCTTTATCCAACAAATTAATGTAAATGTATGTACAATTTTTTGTTTTATTAATTTTTTCCCAATTTAATTTCGGCGTTATACAATGTGTATACGTACGTAATTACTTACAGAAATTATTCTAATAAAACTGAAAATTTTTCATCTTCGGGTTCATATAAAAAGTTCAAAAAAAAGAAACGTACAGCATAAATGAACTAATACATTCTGATGAAATCATATCCAAAGATAACATTTACATGATTTATTTCATCTTGAAAATTGTCTACTCTAAAACACGTCATCTCACCGTGATCAAAGATCTAATCAATTTTTTCCCTGAGGCTAGTACAAAACATATAAAAGCGAGCGAAAATTTAAATTATATTAGTAGTATTTCAGAAGGAACGACTGGTGTTAAACGTATCATTATTAAAGAGACAAGATGAAATCTATATTCGTATTTTGTGGAATATTATTTGCACTATGTATCTTCGTGCTAGTTGAGGGTAAAAAAAATTAAACATTTTGTTATATTCAACAAATACTACATACAAATGACTAGATTAAAGAACGGTTGAAAACAAGTTCTTGAAAAAATAAGTTCTTGAAAGGTTTCGATATTAAAAAATCCGATTCAATGAATTAGTTAAAGCATAGTTTTCTTGAACATCTACACTAACCCCAAGCATAAACACTTCGATCGATAGTATGTGGCGTAAGCTTTCCAAACTCACTATAGTAAATTATAGTATATCAATAGAGACAAGATTCTACAATGATCGTTGTAAAATAAAAGAAAAACTTAGTGAGAATTTGATCGAATATGCGCCATAAACAATGTCTATTCTTCAAACGATCGATTGATATTTTCCGAACATTAAAAAATCAAAACGGAATTTTTTTCAGGAGATTGTGAGTGGTACGACGGAATATACCCAGTTGGTGAACACATTTTTAATTGTTCAAGATTCACCTGCAGTGAATCTGGCAGTTGGTATAGTGTCGGGTGAGTCAGATGTGATACGAGTTGCATCTTGAATTAATAATGAAGATGCGACTTCGATTTGTACGCGCTATGCTTATTTATCTTTCTTATGATTTAAAATCTCATTTTGCGTCATATACGAGTTTTTTATTTAACACGTATAAGCGATAATAAGATGACCTTCAACTTAAAAGCAATTTATCGTCAACGGAGTTTAAAAAAAATGAAAGTAATGAAAATGTGGAAAACTCCATCGGTTTTAAAAAATGTATCTCTTTCTTTTTAGATGTCCACTGTATATGTGTGAAGAAACAATCGGATACGAAGAAGTAGATTTAAATAAACCTTATCCAGAATGTTGCGGAGGACCAATCTGTAAAGATAAGACACCCTAACGTACGAGCACGTAACTATTCGAAAATTACTTACAAACGATTGGAAGATGAAAATGACATCACGCAAAAAAATATTTAGCAGTAATAACCGTTTTATCAGATTTTACGTATATCTAAAAGAGTTATTGTCTGTGTAACAGTTTCAATTATACTGAAGAAGCTTACCTTGGACTGTAACGTTTACTCAATGTAATACCCAATGAATAGTAGAGTGACTAATGTTTGTATCATCCTCTACCAATGATAGCTTTGGCATTTACTTTATGTACTAATTTCTAAAAAGGAAATCGCGAGAAGTAACGATAGAAAATACGTATTTTATCTCTCTCTCCCTCTCTCTCCCTTCTTTGATAACAAACATTATTTCAAATATGATATACGTATACGAAATGGAAGAACTATATATATTTATATATACATATATACACACACACACATATATATATATGTATGTATGTATATGTATATGTATATGGAGAAAGAAAGTAGAAAACTTACGACATCGTTTTAATCGTTGTACTGCTTATACTGTGACGTTGAATCGATATACCACTACTGTTACCGCTGTTCCAGTTTCCTGAATTTTCTGCCCTTGCAATAGAACTATCTGCGAATATAAGTTCGTTGCTCGATCCATCTTCTGTGTCGCTGTTGGATGAATCGGATGATTGACGACGTGGTATTCTACTCGATAATGTATTCTCGACGGAAGAGGTCAAAATTCCACCCAGTATCGATAGATCATCTACCGCTTTCTAACATATGAAAATAAAATACAATTGTACAATTAATGATTTGTATCAAAGTTTCATCTCACAATATCATTGTACCTTTTTGTTATTATTCTCCGAATTAGCAGGATTCTGTGTTTCTTCTATAGGTTTACTGGACTGCTTTTTAGATGTTGCAAAAAGATCATTGTCGTCTTCTTCTTCCTCGCTAAATAGATTATTGACATCGACGTTGGACTCTGGCGTACTAGTTGTCCAGTTGGTTTTACCAGTTTTGCCAATCACAACATCAAGGAACTTCTTTTGTACATTTTCTGTATTCACAGCTTGTTTGCTCTCTGATGTAGTATCCTTCGTAATCCTTTTTACAGGTTGTTTCGATGAAAAAATGTCATCCGAATCTTCTGAATCTCCATCGGCGAATAAATCATCGATCGCTGATTTTGGTTTCATAGCTAAAATAAAATTAAATCTGCTCGACTCGATTTATTATGACTCGATTTGTTAAAAATCTATGTATATTACACGTTGAACTTACATATTGTACTGATAGGTGGTGGAACATCCATACTAGGTGGAATAATATTCGATTGAAAAACAGGTTGTTTTTCCCATAATTTCGTCGATACATTATCTTCGAAGATTTCTTTATTATCGTCAAAGAGATTGTTGGGTTTATCATTAAAGAAATCTTCTATACCCTCATCCTCTGGAGTAAATAGATCGTCTAAAAGTAAAGAAATTATTTTTTTATCCATTGTCATATATAATATCAAGATATTAAAATGTTACCTTTAAATTTATTAATAGAAGGTTCTCTTGTTTCATTCGTTATCGGAGGCTTTTGAGCTTGTCGAACGCTACCTAATCTCTTGGCTAGTTCTTCGGCAAAGTTAGGTGTCTCATTAGCAACCTGGACCTGTAAATTACACAAATATGTTGTAATTATGTTATGTACATTTTTATGCTTTAAATAATAACGAATAAAAAAGAAACCTTTGGTGGATCCTTAATAGGAGTCGTAGAATCAGATGCAAAACTCATAGTACTCTGAGATATACTGTCTAATTTTCCATGATTCACGTACGAAACATCGTTCGATTTTTCTGATTCGCTCAAAGAAGAAGATAACCTGGTATTTATGTTTTGCTCGTTTTTTGGATTGAAAGATTCTTGTATTCTTTCTTCTTCTTTATCACTTTCCGATTCATCCTCTTCTTCGTCCACTTGCTCAGATTCACTGCTGCTGCTTTCTAAACCAATTTTATTAGAAGTATTCCATATATCTGAACCAATGACGTAAGGCAAAGGTCGATCTTGATATGGATCTTGAAATGGCCCCAAAATAACACTGAAATAAAACATATTCTATATCATTCGTTGCCTTATCATTCTCTACAATGGATATGTTTTTAATAAATATATTAACCTCATAAATCTTGCATCATCCTCATCCTCACTATCGCTATCAATAACTTCCATCCTTTTATACTTTTCATCCATTATACTTAAACCTTGTTTTATACTTTCGCTTATACTGGCAATAAGATCTGTAGTTGGGAGTTCTTGCTCTTTAGAATCCTGTATTAAATATTAATATTATTCTCTTGATAAGATCTACTATATATATGTTAAATACCTTTTGCAAGTCTTCTATTTTTTTTTCAATTTCTATATCATCTTCTTGTACTCGACTCTCAATAAACTGAGTATTGGCTAATGCCAAAGAAGTATTGGTTACATTATCTATAATTATTGCAGTCTCACTTAATTGAGTTGTTAATGAATCTATAGCTTGTTGAGTCTTGTTAGCTTTTGACACTAGATTCTAAAACATAATAATAATAACAAATAAAATATAAAAATGTATCATGTAAGCATATAATTTAAAGATAAGAAATAATGTTTATTAACTTCTATCATACTTCAGAAAATTGTTGAAGATGTTTTAATAATCCTGCATCAGCTGCCAGACTCCATTCTTGTCTCTTGTTCCTCATTTCTTCTGTAGTCCATGATCGTTCCCACGATTTTTCCATTTCATCCGATACATTCTACATATTACAAATAAATGTTATATTAAATATTATTTTTTCTTACAATAAACATACAATATTTTCCAACAAAGTATTAATCATCTAAATAAACTAATATTAGGCAAACAATTGAAACAGAAGAAAACATTAATAACAAGTATTTATATAACAATAAAGACAGCACATATAAAAATTTATTAAAAGTTATTCTATTGTTTATATTTGTTAACCTAATTCTAAAGTATATTATAAATTAATATCAATATGCTTACCATATCATCAAGTACGATCTCACATACAATTTAATAATATTTAATTTCTTTCTGTGACACTATCGGTATTTATAATTTAAGGACACTTTTTCACCCAGCAAAGTTACAGAAAAACACCCATTTAACACTTGTGATTATAGAAACTTATGACACACGATTGAAAGTATACGATTTCTTCGACGAAAGTGACAGGGACGTATGAAAGATCAAATCGATATTTTGATTTATAACATAATGTTTTTCCCGATGGTAAAATAACTTCACGATTACTCGAATCAGTTTTATTCGATATTGTTCATATTTCTTTAAGAAATATATATGTGTGTGTATATTACATTATCCGTTGTGAAAAACTATAAAAACGTTAACCAAGTGGATAAGAATATCTTTATTTTTTTGCATCGTTTTAATTTCATCATCGATATCGATATTCACACATTTATGCAAAAATATAATAGAAATATTTTTTATCTAAAATAGAAACAGGTTCCAGTATTTATTCAATACGGACCTGGTTTATTGCGACGTTGCCAAATTAAATAGTATTTTGGTCCGTATTCGAGATTCCGCTGTTCGGCCGATAGAGAAACAGCGTTGCAAATTGTTTGTCAATATTTTGGAGTTTCGTAATATTTTAACGAATTTGTAATAGTTATGATACGTTCACCTTTATATTTTTATAATAATGTATCAAAGTGAAAAAATATTTTGATCTTTGATCTTTTAAAGTGATTGCTGTCCCAATTTTTCCTATCGAGGGTATGGAATGTTTCGATGTATATGCGCACATACATACACACATCGATAATAGTATGTAATATATGTGTATGATACATCGACGATACTGTCAACGAGTGCGTTGTGCATGTGCAGTGATGCTACTTCTATATGCAACGCTGGAATCCCATCTGTTTGATTAAAAAGGAAAATGTTTAAAATATTTCTTAACATTGGAAAGAATTGACTATATTTAAGATAGATCTTATCCAATTATATGAAACTCCAATTATATTTATAAATGGTGAAAAAATGCAATCCTTTTTTAAAAGTAAAACCTTGATGTAAAAAGAAAAAGAAAAACAATACACAAGAGAATAGGTAATTTTAAATGTTGAGAAGAATCTCTTATCTTGTCACTCCATTTTGGTAAGTCAACAAGCCAAGATAAATATTCCTTTTGCAAATTTGCTAATACTATAAAAATCTTATTTATTTTATATCTCTTCAATATGTATATGAACGTAAGCAGACAACACATTTATATATTTGTTACATGAAATTTTTGTTCAATAATTAAAACTGTTTAACAATTCAAAAATAATAGATTGTAATTAATACTGTTATATGTTTGTTATAGATATATGCCAAACATGTATGTTATCAAAACAATGATGTATCCAAGATATGTAGGTGGTCGATTTAACACGGATGCATACATCAGACAATTGTGTATCCTATTTAGTTGATGCACAAAATATTGTCTTAAAGACATTTGTTATTTTTATTGCATATCTTTATTCTTGCTCTTTTTGAGCATCCTTATTGTCATAGAATATTCAGTGTTCACAAAATCACTTTTAATGAGGCTGAAATCACGAACAAGAAGGCAAACTCTCTTTTGAGAAAGTACAGTGTTTTACGACTGACTTTGATGAACAATGAACCATTCCGGAAGCGGAAAACGTCAGGCGAAGGTTCTGGAAGAAAATTATTGGGACTGCAGTGTCTGCACATATAGAAATACAGCGGAAGCATTTAAGTGCCTCATGTGTGACGTCCGCAAAGGAACTTCCACGCGGAAACCCCGCATTAATCCTCAATTAGTGGCACAACAGGTTGTCTATTTTATTTCTCGTTATTTATTATTTAGTACAAAAACTTTTACTAATTATTTTTTTACTGATTTATATATTCATATATTTCTCATTTAGGTTGCACAACAGCAATATGTGCCACTTTTAAAGCCTGGCAAAAAAGAAGGAAGTAGTGGTAGTAGTACAACTAGCAGTGGAAAAGAAAAAGACCGCAAACTGGACAAACCAAGGCGCAAGAGTAGGCATCCACCTCGTCTTAAAAATATAGATCGTAGTACGGCTCAAACCAATGAAGTAACGGTAAATAATGTTACCGTTGTTATTACTGAATATAAACCAAAAGTTAAAAAAAGTTCGGATCAGTCTGGTATTTCCAGCAGTGCTTCTTCTGAAAATGGAAGTCAGCATGATTCCAATCAAGACTCTAGAAGTCTGGATATAGGAACTGATGCCTAGGTCAATACTATGTCACATATATGTGTGGATTATTCTAATTAATATATTATATGTCACTTTCCATGTACAGTCGTACATCTTGTGGGCAAAAGCGACAGTTTTGTCTATCTGTTACAGCTACACAATAAGTCAGACATTTTATGCTATCAATGGAATGTTTATTTTATACTATTTTCTTAATAATCAGTACTATTAAAAACAAGCTATTTATGATATAAGAAACTGTACTTAACTATCTTATATTTATTAATTCATATGATTAGTAATGTTTGTTTTTACTCTTATACAAAATTTATTCATATATATATATATATATATATATATATATATATATATATATATATATATTATAGAATTTTTTATTTATTTTACTTACAATCCATACTTGCAAAAATTGTATCATTATAAATTCATATCCATTGTTAACATAATAATGTCCATGACTTTTACTGAATTTGAAAAACCACTGCCAGAGAGCATGTTACAAGATTATTATTACTATTAAAATCTTTTAACAGAGCTCATGACACATTGATGTCATTATGCATTGTATGAATAGTTTTAGTTAACATGCTTGTGTGAGCAAAAATATATCAAACAACTGGCACTGGTACATATATACATCTTTTCTGCATTCCAGTTTATTGAATTATTAAAAAGATATTTACCATTTAATTGTGTAAAGATTTCTGACTTTCCAGGTTGTGTATTATCTACTTTTATTTGATATATTTATTAATTAAAGAGAAGATATACTATTTTTATGTTACTTTAAAATCTAGAAAATTTTGCTTTATATAAATCATGTGATTTTAATTTTTTCTGTAGCACAAAATGGAATATAAAATGACCAATTGATTTTTCTTTTTTTTTTTTTCTTTTTTTCTTCTTTTTCTTTAATGTAGTTTATGCCTCGAAAAACAAAATCTTATATTATTTTTTTTAAAGTGCTCACACTTTGCATTATAATATTTTAATGTTTAATCGAAATATTTGTCTTGGGACAAAGGATTAAACCTAATAATTTTAATATATTTCATTTAGTTTAACTTGTTGCGATTTTTTTTTATTATAATTTATATAACTTTTAGATTATGTCTCTAGTTTATAAATATTTTTGGTTTTTTAAATGATTTCTAAATATCAAATTAATATTTCAACAATTATAAATTACTGATAGTAAATCTATCTTGTATAATAACAAAATGGAATGTGCATATTTATAAATGAAAAACATTACATTGCAACAATTAATAGCCCATAATAATAACTATCTGATCACTATAAACTGCGATCTATAATTATTTTTATATTTATTTTTATCCATTTTACACTATTGAGATATAAATTATATTAAACTCAAATCGTGTACGAGATTTAAAGACGATTTGTAAAAACCACAAATAATATAGTTTTTCTTTAAGTATATTGAGTTGTTACACAAATTATGACGTATTATCAATTTATTAAATTATATATCAATTAAACTACTGCACTAACAGAAATAATATTGGCAAATCCAAGTTATCAACTTAAAGTGAAAGTAAATGAGATACTTTTTGTGAATACTTATATAAATATCCAATAATTTACTGAGAATTTCAACTTATTACATAAGTAAAATAAAGAACACTTTTCACAAATTCCTTATATATTATTATAATAGCGTAATTATCAATATTTAACTCATTTTTTTTTTAATTCATATTTCAAAATTAATTTTTTAATCACATTTGTTGTAAACTCTTTTTGCAAGTTTTGTTATTCAATAAATAATATTTGGCAATTATTCTCATATAGTCAATATTAACACTCTTTGTCATTATTAAATCATTGTAAGTTGTATTTTTATGGTAATGAAATATTATGAATCAAAGTTTGTATCGACTGCCTTCTTAATATAAATTATTTATAGAAGGGAAAAAAAATTGGAATCTATCAAATGTAAAGAACATAGAATGAAATTACATTGTTGTACAAAATGATTAATTCTTGCGAAATACTGTTGGGGATAACATTATATTACTACAGGGAAAGAAATAAATTATCTGCAAAAAAAGAAATAAGAATTCTTATACACAACCACCCCAGGTATATTAAAATCATTATAAACTCTCTCCCTTATTTAGTATTATGTAATTTATTGTGCTAGAAAGTATATAGAATTTGTCACACAAAAATATTATAAACTAGAGTAAATAGCAAAAGGAATAAAAACTTCAAAAATCTAATTACATTTGTATTTCATTAAATCCCCTATCTAAATTATAAAAATAGAGTAATCATTTGTAAAAAAAAAATGTGTTTGCATAATATTTATATTATGTACATATCGAACGTACAGTATAGGTAAATTATTTACATTCCATACATAAAATTTAAATAACATTTTTTATTTATTTCTTATTTCTTTTTTTTCTTTTTACTAACCCCAGAATTAACCATGTTTAATGCCATCGATTCCATACCCTCAGCCATTTCCATCATTTCTTCTTTTGTGTTATAATTTTCACTCTTTTTACAGTTTTCTTTCATTTCCATATATATAGTTTCTCTTTTTTTAAATCTATCATTAACTGTTATAATAATTATAAGAGACATTATATAAAAACATCATAGAAATACATACATATGTTTATGAAACATGAATTAAAAGTAAGCTATCATCAATTTGTATAATTTAAATGTTACAACTATGATAAAATGCATGAAAATGAAATACATACCTGTTGATATTTCAGACAAATCTATAACTTTAAAATTGTGAGCTTTGTTGTCACCACCTACAGCAAATACAAGTGGAATATCTGGATTTGATGCAAGACATTGCAATGCACCTAAATTAGTCTTCTTTTCCCATATGACACATGGATCTTTGCTATCAAGAATATCCCACACTTTGATTATGCTATCATTTGATGAAGTAACTAATAATCCTTGATATGATGAACTAAGAGATAATCCTAAAATGTAGCCAAAGAAACAGGACATGATCAAAGTATATTGTTCTTGTTATCTCATATATAAATAATTTATTTGAAAAAAAAAATACCTGTAATTTCTGCTTCATGAGCCTTGACTTGCCAAATTGGTGAATCTTCTCTTATATCATAATATTCAAGGTAACCATTATTTGTGCTAATCTATAATAAAAATTACTATCATATCATATTAAAAAAAAATATACATATATATATTACTTATGTATGAAATTAAACATTTTTTAATATCAAACAATTACAATATTATAAAAAAAAAAAAAAAAAAACTATATATGCACTTACAAGAAAATGATTAGTATCAAAGTGATTCCATAAAACTCTTTCTACTTCTCCAGGTGTCTGCCACTCTTTAACATTACTTTCTAATTTACAATCGAACAATCTTACAAATCTAAATAAAATAGTATATAATTAATATATAATATAAATACAATAAGTATTATATTAATAGATAAAAATAATAATTACTGGTCTGCACATCCTGTTAAGAGATGATGAGTTTCTGATGGGTGCCATTCAAGAGTCTGAACTTTTTCATTAAAAGAATCTAATTTGGTAGCAGGCTTGCCATTTTCTAAATCCCACAGTAAAACAGTTTGATCAACTGAACCACTTGCTAATATATGTCTGAAAAGATAATTTTATATCATATTCATATCTTAAAATGAAATTAATTAACATAAAGTATTAACTAATTAATTACGTATAATTTTTATTCCATGCCAAATCTAATACTGCATCTTTATGACCAATACGGGTTAATTTTTTTTTTTTACTTGGCTTACGTCCAAGTTTAAAAACTGGTTCTAAACAATCAATTAGATCAAGATCCCACACTTCAATTATTGGAGTCATGCTTCCAATCGCACATAAATTGGCTGAACAAAAATTCAAATAAATATGAATAACATATATTATAAGATATATAATCAATGTTTTAATTATTTACCTGGCATTGTATCACTTGGATCAAAATTAAGCCATTCAATACATAATGGAAAAGATGGTAACAATATGTCATGATGACAGTAAAAAGAACCTTCTGCTTCATTATATACTATAATTCATTTGAATTAAGATGAATTAGTTATTTGAATAAAAATTTTTTATCAATGACAAGTTTAATACAAAAACTAACCAAATATTTCCAATATACTGGCATCACCATCAACGTGTCCTATCAAAACTAAATTATCATCTTCTTTAATCATGTCATCTTCTTTTTCTGAATCATCATCTGTCTCTGCTGATGTTATAAGAGGATCTTTTCCATCTTCTCCAAAAGATACTATATTTCCAATATTACAATGTATATCACCACCTTAAAAATATATTTTTTAATGTTTAACTTTATAATACAAATATAATATCTAATTCAAAATAATAAACTTACTCTCTTTATCATATTTATCAAAATCATATTCATCAGTTTCCATAGAACTATTATTTATATCATAGTTCTTTTTAACTTTATTTTTCTCCAAATCAGTCTCATCTCCAATAGCTTCTTCTTCTTCTTCATCTTCCTCTTTCCTAAAAATAATATTTTTCTTATGTAAATGGATGATTTTATACAAATTTTGTATAATAACCTATAACATAAACATACTGTAAATCAGATTGGGTTTGTTTTATAATTTCTTCTAATTCTTTTGGTGTCAATTCAACCTGTAATTCACAATTATTATTATCTAATCGTAGTAGAAAAAGTGTAAAGATAACATATTATACTATGTTCATTTTTAAATTAACCTTTTCAGGAAGAGTTGCAGCAATACCTCTCTTAACCCACGTGGTGCACGATACAATATTCATTACGTTTATTTGATTTACTGTACTGTACAAGTACTGTTATTTATATATACATAATATATATATATATATATATATATATATATATATATACAATATGTTTATAATTATAAATTAAGGCTGTTTATCACCTTTCGTAGAATATGCGACTTCGGCGACAGATATGGAGAGAATATGAACTATAAACTCAATAGGGAAACACTACACGTCTATATCTCTTTTCGCGCGTAATCAAAAAACCATTCAATATATAACAGATGTATAAAAAATAATACCAACAACAGTAGAAAATAAATCGCTGATAAATAACCTTAAATTCTAAAATATGTGGATATAATGATGAACATAAGTAAAACAGAAAATATAATATTTAAATTGAAACTAGGAGTGATAAAGACAAAATGTTAATCTTATTTTACAAAAATTTCTAATAATCAAATGTTCCGATTTTAATTTTTCGGACTCAGCGTTCCACTATCACGTTTTACATTATGACGAGTTATCAGAAGATCCTAGCGCCACTAGTGATAGAAATTGATATTAAATTTTCGAGATATCGTTTTACACACGTTCTATACATATCTAATCGATATATAATCGATCAGTACTGATGAGTTTCTAACTAGTTAAGATTTGTCTCACTTATTTAATTTTACTAATAATTAAATATAAGCATTGATTTTTAATAATTACTATATCTCTTTTATTTTCTATAACTTTATATAGATATAATATTATATTTATGTAAGTATTTTCACTTGTGATTTAAGATAACCTAACGTTTTTCTCTATGCATAAATTATTTTTATAATATTTCAGAATGAATAGTTTCTCAGATCCACGACGTCCTGAGAAGGAAATTCGATACAAACCTGCGGTATCAAGTAATCAAGCACAACCAGCAGATGATTCTATACCAGACTATGTAAATATACTAGGAATAATCTTCAGTATGTGTGGTTTAATGATGAGATTGAAATGGTGCGCTTGGCTAGCTCTTTATTGTTCTTGTATTAGTTTTGCCAATTCTAGAGTCAGTGATGGTACTAAACATATACTTAGCAATTTTATGTTATCCATATCTGCTGTTGTAATGTCTTATATGCAAAATCCACAACCTATGACTCCTCCATGGGCAACAGCGATACAATAAAACGTTAAACATAATTAGAAAATTGCATTGTTTACATTGATTGTATTTATATGTATATATATTGAATTTGTCATTTATTAATTTTTTAATATAAAAAAAAATATATATTGTATTATATATATATATTTGAATTTGTACTTTAATATGATATGCACATCAAATGAATGAATGATGAAATAAAACTTTCCATGTACTTACCAAGATATTCGAGTTATTTATTTTAAAAACATATTTATGTATCCAAACAAATTTCCAACTGATATCTCTTTTCATTCTTTTATTTCTTATAAATTATTATATTTCATTACACATCAAAATCAACTTTGCACAGCATCTTTCTACAGATATTCTATATATATGACTTTGATTAAGTCCATAAATATTACATTTCTAAATATATCCCATATTGACTAGAATTATATGCGTTATACGCGTTTCATCTACTTTGTACACAAGTACAATGTTTAAATTCATATTATTAAAAACATTGCCATGAGAGACTTTATAACCTTTGATAATGCGTCATCTACTTTGTGTGTCATGGTGTGTTCATTTTTAATATCATAGTATACTAATTCCTTTCTCCTATTTTTGATCTTATAAACATGTTAAGTATGAAAAATCACTAATAGATGAATAAGTTCTTTTTTGTTATTCTTCTAACCTAAAAGAAAATAAGAAATATATATATATACATATATATATATATATATATATATATATATATATATATAATTTTATAGTTGAAACATAAGAAATCGTTTGATCTATATGATAATTTACATAAAGATATATAAATGCAATAATTCTTTGCTAGTTCACAAAGGTATTGTTATTAAAAATGTATCAAAATGAATTTGCTCCTAATTTTCTAACAAGAAATATCGATATTCGATAGGCCAGTGTCATCTTACGCATGGCGCGTAGTTTGACTTACGAAACAAATTTCTTACTTTCTAACCACGAACCTCAAGATGTTTCTCTTTGTACAAATCTTAAATATTGTTTTTATCGAACATATTACATTCCTTTTATTATCTCGTTCAAACATTCTCACCATAGTTATAATCTATAAATGATCTATAATGCATCCTCGAAAAAAAATTAAATTTTTCGAAGTAATGGATGATAATTAAACTATTGACTTTTATTGAAAAAGTCTCTTTTTTTCACGTTTCATCTGTAACTTTATGAAATATATAAAATGTATGTAAATATTAAAAAAAAAAAAAAAAAAGGGAGA
The DNA here is from genome assembly GCF_014466175.1 of Vespula pensylvanica. NCBI lineage: Eukaryota > Metazoa > Arthropoda > Insecta > Hymenoptera > Vespidae > Vespula > Vespula pensylvanica. The sequence continues at coordinate 2,908,437 of NC_057699.1, read as the reverse complement.
AAAAAAGATATCATTTAAACGTAAAACTGTTCGTGTTAATCACATCATCGCTTCTTAAGATTTATTAACACAGTGTTGGTCAATATTTAATTCAATTAACGATTAACGATTCGCAATTGAAATATTTAATTATCAATTGCAATTAATAATTAAATGTTCACTTATACACCGATGTGAATCGTATGATTAAAATTCACATATCGACGAACTCTACTTCGTAGACTCGTACATTGACTAAACTTCTCCGTAGATACATTAAATCATTGACGAATTACTCTGTAGACTCGTGTCATTGACAAAATATTCCGTATATACTTTCAACTTACTTATCATTAATTTCTAGTGATAATTAAATAGTTTAATTGCAATCATTAATTCAAACAAATATATATTGCCTAACACTGTTTATTAATAATATTTGTCATTCGATTATTAAGTCGATAAATCAATGTTACTCTTTAAGCGTATACTCTAATCGATTTGTCCTTCTTTTAAAAATCTAATCGTTCGTAGAGCGTATTTCTAAAGAAATTTGAAGCGATCGATCATATTGGCACAAGTTTTGTTTAATCTTCATTCTGAACAGCTGCCATCGACGATTCCTTTTATATATATATATATATATATAAGGCGATACTTGATAAACAGACCTTTCAAAAAATTACCTTTCTTTATTCGATTAGGCTAGAAAAGTTATCGTAAAAATTGTAGATCATCCTTCTTCTTTTTTTTTTCTTATTCGTTTTGTTAGACGCTGCTTTCGCCTCGACCCATCAACGTAATAGGATAAACATATTTCTTTCGCTTAGCATTAAAGAACGGCGAAGAACTGTGTTGTGCGGTAGTTGGAGTAGGCGAAAGACCACGAAGAAGAGGCAAGGATGCATCACCACTTAAACCAGTAACATCGAATCTTCTTTTCCATTCGGCACCAAGATCGGTGGCAGGTGCCATTAAGCCTTTACATTCTGGAGAACTTCTAACGCTAAGAAACACATCATTACTGCTATCACGTTGACCTGATGAACCCTGAAAGAACGATCGGAAATTCGAAAGAAACGGTTCGAACAAGAATATTTTACAATGAAACTGAATGAAGAAGAAACACTCTGCTCTTGGTACCTTAGCCTCGAAGAAATCTAAACTAGATCCGTTCGTCTCGTTATCTCCTTCAGGAAAATCTACTTGCACATGATGAGACGTACGTGAAATTCTGGAGGAATGAGAGGACGCACGAGTGGACGAATTTTCCGATAGATCATCTCTACAACATGCAGCCGTGCATACTCTTTGTTCTCTGAAAAAAAAAAAAGAAAAAAAAAGAAGAAGTTACAATGAATTTCTTGAAGATCTGATCAGAATCAATCTATTAAATCAACAAGAAAATATTTTTTGTGTTTTAAAAAGGACCTTCTAACGATAACCGAATCCCTTCTTCTTGGTACAGGCGGCGGAAGATCAGCTGTCAAACTCTTGGCACTTTCGTAGCTTGCTTCGCTATTACCACTACTGCTATTACTTCCAATATTCTCCTCCCTCAGAAAGTAATTCTTCGCCGAGAGCATAGCAAAGTGGAGATTGTTTTTGAGGTCGTCCGCCGCCGTTGACAAGTTTCCCGGAATCTTTGGTGTGCGTCTCATTGGTCTTGGCGGTGGTATTGGTGAGGGTGGATTACTTGATGTCTCGGACAATGTTTCGGGGGTGGCAAGGGGTGCGGTACGAGAGACATCTTCCCAATCTCCACGACGATTCGATCTTTACGAATGAAAGAGTAAAAAGATAAATGACGGAACAATAAGAGCGAGGATACTTTATGTTACGATTCGATCTAAACGAGAAGCATCTTCCTTGGAATAAAACGAATGATCAAAAAAGTATAAGAAAAAGGAAAAGAAAAAAAAAAGAAGAGAAAAAAAAAGAGAGAAAAGAAGAAATCGCGAAAGATGTTTCCCTTTAATCCACGATCGTTCTTAATCATCGTCTATCCCATTACGAATTGCAAATAATTCTTAATGATCGAAAGGTGCTGTGATTTACTCGTGTGTCTCGAGTATATTAGAAAGCAGTGATAATGTATGTCGCGTGTTTAAATGAAGTGAGGTAAGCGCGTTCGATGAAGTACGAACGAAAAAGCGTGAGAGATGAATTCTCCTTGACTCGTGGTGTATAATAGTTTTTGACAAGTTTATAATCCAATCCGTCGGTTATCGTACCTGTTCAGAGGGATATCACTAATGATAAGTCGAAAATTAAGTTCCTTAAATCTTATTTAAATCGAAGTTAAATGAAAATTCTTCGAAAGAAGGAATTTGAAATGGCTCGCGAATTAGATTAAAATCCTAGGTAGAGTAGATTCTTCGAAAGATCCTCGTTCGAAATCACTCGAGATAGGGACTTTCTGTTGGATCCTTACAATTTACTATCATCTGGTCGTGGTGTGTTGAGCAAGTCGCTGGCCAAGCTGACGTATTCCCATGGTATTCCTCTGGAGTCAACGCTGAGTTCTCGACCAGCTTGCGGGAATTCCGTCGGACTCTGCAATGATGTAAAGCTCGTCTCGAGGCAAAGCTTGTGAGGTGGTGTCCCAGCTAGATTATTGCTCTGGCATTTGACCGGAGTAGAAGGTGAGAGAAGAGCCCTCATTTCTTGCTCGATCTCTGGCTCCTGGACCTCCACAACTTCTCGGACTTCCGATGGTTCAGCAGAAGAAGCGTGTCCAGATGCCAAACGCTGTGGCTTCGCTGGTCCCAGGGTTGTTACAACCTGACATATCCATACGCCATTTTTCCATGTTATCCTGTACGATTGCTAGTACTCCTTCTCTATTTTGTTTTTTTTTCTCGTCGTCGCGAACTCTCTCTCTCTCTCTCTCTCTCTCTCTCTCTCTCTCTCTCTCTCTCTCTTTCTCTCTCTGTGTTGCAAAAATCGAAGAAAATCGATCGAAATCAAATTTTCTTTTCTTCGTTCTTCGCACACACACAGACACACATTTCGAGTGCTCGCATGACGATCTTTTTTTTTTATATGTAACATAGATGATCCTGCACAATGGGATAATAACATTCGCAGACGTTCTCGAAAAGAAATCGGATTGACATCGATATTGTGGTTATAGTAAAACAGGACTGAAGGATCGATGCATGATGCTCGAACGGTATGTTACGAGTGGAGTATGAACGGATTTTTATGATGATTAACTCGGCTCGTAGAAAATGATAAACTTGCTCTGGGCTGTAAATCAAACATCTTTCTGTTTCGCGTGTAACAATTTTTTTTTTTTTTTTCGTAATAATCTTGTAAAAAATTCTCCTTCATTTTCTACTTCAATGCAATTTCGATTATAACTATTAGAAAGTACTAATTATTTTCTAACGTTCGAATTATTAATCACTAAAATATATAGCTCGTACTATATGTCTCCACACATGCATTTGTGTAAAATACTTTTAAGAGTATGATCAAATAAAAGTGAATCGTTTAAATGTACTCACGAAAAATCGTATGTATTTAATAACATTAATATTTCTTCTTTCGTCTTATCATCGAGAAATTAAAGACATTCTTTCGAAAAAACAAACGATGCTATGAGAAACACGATGGAGTATGAAATGGCATATTTCTACATTTTTTCTCACGTTCGCGTAAAAGCTCGCACATTAATATAATGTCATTTAATAATAATAATAATATAATCATTTTAAATACGATTCACTTTAACTCGTTCTACTCAAAAATGCAATGGCGATATGGATATATTACTCTATGCGTGATGAACATGCATGTCCGGTGAAAGTAGTGTCGTCCAAACTAAAAATGATTATCTCTCGACAAAAAACCCCTCTCTCACTGCAACCTTACAGACACATCGTTATAAATACTTGTCTGCATACAAACTAACGAGTTTTACGGAAATACACGTGTGTGTGTGTGTGTGTGTGTATAACTACATGAAAATGAAAAGTGGAAAAGTCATTAGGATATGCACTGTGAATTATGAGTAACGAGATGATAGTGAAAACCCGCGATATATAATAATCGTGAATCGTATAAACGTGCAATGTGAAAATTGCATAGGGATAATTATGAAACGAACGTGGATTGTGAACAAACTTCTTTGGTGACTTCAAAGATACCAATAATGTCCAATCGAAAAAATAAAATAAAATAAAATCAAATCAAATCAAATAAAATCATTCGAATAATAAGAGTTTCTATCATTTTGTATAGGTATATGTTATGAGGAAATAGAAAGAAGTGGATAGAAGATAAAATATATTTATATCTAAAGTAATCACCACAGTGATCCATCACGAAGGGTGATGCGCAAGGGAAATAATGTGGAAGAGAAAGAAAGATGGAATAGAAAAGGAAATAAAAGACCAGAAAAGAAAAGGAAAGAAAAGAAAAGAAAAGAAGAAGGAAAATAATAAGATTGCAAATATCTAGAGAGGCGTCGTTTTGTTTTAATACCTTGTCTCGTGGCAGGAAGAGGGTGTGGTGGCATAGGCGTCGGCGTTGGCGTCGGCGTCGCGGCCACGTGTCGTCGAAGTATTTTGATGATGGAGTACGACGTGTCGTTGATCGGATGCTCTCCTGTACGTTGCTACATCTAGCTCGAGAGATGTGCGCGAAGCTGCACGCGAACTTGCACCATCGGCTGCATCGTCGATCGCATCTGCGACTGTATTGGCAGCTGCATTGGCATCCACGGTACCGCTCCGATTTCTGCACGCTGACACCTAATCCACACCACACACCCTCAAGCCACTGTCATTCCGTTGGCTCTATCATCTTCCTCCCCTATTGAAAATTATCCTATCCTTTCGCTAGCTACTCGAAAGAGACTGACAAGAGAGATATACAAATGTTCGAATTTATTTCCTACATCGACCTTAGATTTTTCTTTCCTTTTTACGAAGACTTTCAAACAAATCGGATCTTGGCAACTTTCCTTCCTCGCCTTTTTTCGTAACGATAGATATATGTATATGTGTGTATATGTGTGTATGCGTGTGTTTGTTAACAAGCATTTCGTAAATAGAAGTAAATAATTGTCGAGTAATGAATTTCTACGAAAAAAAAAAAAAAAAAAAAAGAAGAAAGAAATCGTAAAACAGAGATTATAAAACTGAATAGAAAAAGCGATGTACGTTATACTACGAAGCTAGCTAAAAGCTACAAGCGTGTGAATGTAATATTAAAATAATAGTAGTGATATTTGCGACCTATTTGCCAATTAAAGTTGGAGAATGTCAATAAATTATAATAATTACACATAGAAATTTTAGGAAATTTCGTTCCATGAATCAACAAGAACGATAATTTCGATGGCATCAAGTATATTGATAAAAATAGCGTACATATTGCAGACTATACAAAAGCAATCTTTCATTGCAATCAAATCGACCAAATATATTTGATTCGTTTTGTAAAGTACTTCGTCTAAAATCGTTTTCATTATTTTGTCGTAGTCATAATACATCGGTCGTTTTGAATGCAATTTATAAAAGCTAAGAAGCTAACGAGTTAATAAGATGAAGGGAAAAAATTTTTTACTCGTAGATAGAGTATGAATCTATTATTATTTAAAAGTATCAATAATTCATGCGTTATCAGGCAACATGCTTATTTGTCAAATGATTTTATTAATTTGACTAAATATGTATATACGCGCTTTATTGATAAGACTCTATTAAATTCACAAACTTGCATTCAATATGTATCCCTATATCTATCTATGTACAAAAAAGCAAATATACTACATTTCTCGATAACTCGAAGTAGATACGTATGCATGTATGTATGTACAAGTACGACGCAACCAGGATGATCTGGATAATCCTAATTCTATGAAAAACATATCAAAGAGATTTATTCTTACTTGATAAGGGAAGCACGACTATACACAAAAAAATCGTTCCTAATTATTGGACGAATAGCAACGCACATATATCGTGTACAGTAAACTAGATAAGCTTTGGTTTACTCTAATTCATTCCAGATAAACTACCACTCTCTTTGGTAATTATTGTCTTTAGACAGACAAATGAAAGTAAAATGTAAGAAAGGAATTCGAATTCGTACAAATGCACAGAGAAAAAGAAGAGACGAAACGACGCACTCTAACTCCTAAAGACTGTGCAGCAATAATAATAAAAATAATAATACTCGATCAAAAGTCAATAAGCAAATCGATCGAAAAGCACATTTTTAATAAGATCCAGGCTGCGTTTCCTTCCGTTCGTACACCTCCACATCGACGACAAAAGATGCAGAATTTTCACTAGTCTCTGGATTAGCAAAGTGTACTTGTTTTCGATTAGAACTACCATCGTCGATCTTGATTACTACAGGTACGACAAGATCTTCTTCCTTCGTAATATCAGGATCGTCCATAGTTTCTTCCAGAGGCTCGTAATGGCCCAGTTTTACAGAGGGACTTCGACTAGCCGGAGAATGCTGCGCTTTTTTTATTTGTCCGACTATAATGGAGTCGGCCTGGCTTACCTTATTCAAAGCCTTCAGCATGCTATCCGGCATGTGGTCCTGTATCATCACTGGACTTATCAACACCTCGTCGAAGTCACATGGTCCTGCCCATAATGCCTGATAGACTGGTTCGCGTTTAGACAACACCTGCCTGAAATTCCAACAGACGTCTCTCGGCTTACTTTTCTAAACAAATCTTATCGGGACATCGAAAACATTTACATGAAACATAGGTGTGTGTGTGTGTGTGTGTGTGTAATCATCTCCTTTATATTGTTTCATTTTCTTATTTTATGATGATGCATCATTGCATTTTGTAAGGTAAGAACGAGGACTAAGCCATACACTGATACTCGACTAAACGTATGCTAAACTCTGTCTATCTAAGGATCATGCAGTTAACGAATATCAAACTCTCCGAAGACTCTATTAAAGATCGGATTTTATAACGAATTACTATTAGAAACAAACGAGAGGTACGCAAATCATATACTACTACACATTAGTCGATAATCGTAATGCTTTCCTGCTCCTATCTTTCATGCATTATTATATTAATGAATGTTTCTCTCTAAATCAGCGTGATCGTTAAACCTGAAACGAAAGGATCAAATGGGGTGCATCGTATAAACAAGATTATAGGACATGGACTCAAGATGCATGCGCACTGTGACATATCTCCAAGATGCAATACGCACTGTAGTCCTGAAAATACAAATAATCAAACAAACGTACCTCCACCGTGATTCATACTTTTTCCTAAAAATAAAAAAAAAATCTTTCGTTAGCTTTTTCGAATTTTTCATTCAACTCGATCGTGATGTGTTTTTGTTATCACTAAAGTCACGCAAGAAAGATCAGGCCAATGTTGGCTGTATGCAATATTTAATTCAATAAACGATTAATGAATAATGAAATGTTTTAATTGTAATCAGACAGAAAAAAAAATAATTCGCAGAACATCTGACACTTACTCGCCCTTATTAGGATGATGTCGAACTACGTGAATAATTCTACCAGGTGGATAGAGCGGCCTATGCAAGGTCAATGCGATACTCGAATCCATAGGTATGATCGCTTGAGATCGTGCCAGATCCTTGTCTCTCTGATACTCGCTGATACATCCACCAGCCTCCATATTAGCCGCCGATGTTGGTGTCGAGCCACATCCGCAACACATTACCGAACAAGCTATCGTTTTCCACTGAAAGGAACGTTCGATACGACGTATAAATTCGATACTATCGACGTATAAAAACGAGAAAGAAAGAAGGAGAAAGGATATGAGACATAGCTTCTTTTTTTTTTTTTTCTTTTTGTCAATTCTAGAGACACATGGATTTGATTTTAAAATATATATAAAGAGATTTCTTTCTTTCTTAAAAAAAAAGAAATAAAATAAAATAAAAAAAAATAAAAAAAAAATTATATAGAACGTGCCTTCGGATCGACGCTCCTTTTTATCGCATTGATAAGGTCGGCCCTTAAACTTTCCATCTGTCGTAATCCTAGTCTAGGGACAACGTCCTTCCCTACAACCACGGACGTCGTAAATTCTTGAGAATATTGTTGAGCTGGCATACTGAGCAATCCACCGGGTGGTGCGAAAGAAAAACATATCAAATCCGGATATTCTTGCCTAAGTAAAATCGCAAGTATCGCTGCGGTGCCTGCACCAAGAGAATGACCAACCAATGCCAATCCAAACTGATCGGTACCTCTCGAAGGATCCTGTTAAGGAAGAAACTGATTTTGAAAACGAACGTATTCGCGTTTATCGGCTGATCTGCTGCTGATAGCTATGTATACATATGATCATTGAATATCTAATCATTTGAGGCGTTACTACATGAAATTGTGCAAACGTTTATACCAGGAAACGCTATCGATTGTGAAGGAACTAGGCCGCACGCGTTTTAGCTTTGTACCTTCGATAGTGCTCGCGCGATAATGTTCTCTTCTTGAAGCTTTTTGCGTATGTATTCTGCGGCTTGAACCATACCCTTATGACCTAGCCAATCGTCTTTCGGTGGGGTTAATGGTAACACTTCGCCTTCCGCATTTAAATCTGTTAAAACGTCTTTCATACTGAGCGTTCCTCGTATACTAATGACAACCTGGGAAAAGAAAAAAGACAACGAAAAAAATGAAACAGTTAGATAGTTAAATGTAGTTAAGGTAAAGTGTAAAGTTAAAACGAAAGAATCACGAAGATAGTTACGATATTAATGACAATTATTTTTTTGCCGAAAGTAAAAAGTCAAGCGATATACGACAAGATTTTCGAGAGAATTTTAATGAAATTCATTAAACGAATTTAAGCGATTTTTAAAGAGTTAAAAGAACCAAGTTTTTACTGTGCGGTCGTATTTAATGAGTAAAACTACGACGGGAAAAAAGGAAAACCTTTTTTTTCGTGTAATCGAGCGCTACGAAAAATGGTGTTTCCCCGACGTCCACATGAAAGGTCGCATAAACAACTTCGACCTCGCCAACTTTAACCATTTGCCTTAGAGCCGTATAATTGCATTGACAACAGTTATCTTCCACTATCGTAGCTTCATCCTCCTGATTGCCACACGGAAAGCAAGCGCATCTTAACCTTGAAAGATAAATAGAAAAAAATAAATGTCACTTTGTTACGAATTCAGCTAGTCATATCTGAAACGGAAATGATTTTGCCGAATATTATTCACGATTGTATTATACACGTAACACTATAGCAACTAACGTAACAATATAGCATTTAATTACGAACCATCGCATATATAAATTTGTATAATCGAGATCGAGATAAATTTTTCGGTAGGTTTATCGATTCAATGAAACGTTAGATCGGTAAATTATTACTACGATTAAGATTTCGTATAGTAAAGTCGTTTCAATTACGCACGATCGTTAAAGAGAGGATTGGTCAACTTCGAATAAGTGATCACGTCTAATACCCGGGTATACCGAACGCTTAGGACGTGATCTTCGAGAAAGGATTACCTCGTGCACAACTGGCAGAGTCCCGTAGAATGATTAATGAGGAACATAGGCCAACCGTAGGCAGCGAGAGCGAAGTGCATATAATGAATGGCCAACTGGAAATGGCCCAGATCGCCGTCCTCGGTCAAGGAGAGAAACTTAGTACGAGGCGTTACTGGTACGCCTGAGAGGAACTCATACGTGTCGTTTTTCTTTTGCTTTACTATCAGTTCTCTTTCGACTTTCTGAAACTTTCGTAGAAGCACCAGCCCGGCCACAACGTCTGATGGTACCACGTCAAGGTCACGGAAAAAGTCGCTCAACAGTCTGGCGATGTCAGCGAAAGAGTTCTATGAAACACGAATACTTCTTTAGCGAATTATCGAACGTTTCCTTCTTTACGACGAACGATACTACTTACTCTACTTCGATCGGAATTTCCCATACAACAAAACAACAATCTGCATCTGTTGTCCCAGCTATCTTGATAGGCACGTATAACTTTTCTGTAAAAGAAAAAAAAAAAAAAAAAAAGAAAGAAAGAAAAAAGAAATGAAATAAAACGAAAATATATCTAGTCGACAAAAATTTGTTTACAATTTTTCCACCACTCTGGTAGAAACGAAAAAATTTATCTATCTTAAGCTATTAATATCATCAAGTATCTCCGTATCGGAAGGGTAATGATGTATCTTCATATAGGCTTTGATCGATCGCTTCGAAATACCTAGTCACTGGAAAAGATAAGAGCTAGACTGCTTTTAAAAGTATAGCGTGAATAATGAAAGCTTGAGAAAGCAGGAGAATACGATATTCTTCCAAATATAGATTTCTATATAACAAAACTATTCGATAAAACTATATCTTTTTTTTTTTGTTTTGTTTTATCTTTTTCTATTCTTCGATGATAGATCTACAAAAAATTCTACAACATTCACGATCGTATCTATTGTTTGACGGAAAGTAATAAAAAACGGAAGATCGTTGATGGATATTTCGAGAAGTGAAAGAGAGGGAGTTACCGTTGTCGCCAATTTCGGTTTCTGCTGCCGCTGCGTTTATAGTGTAATCTACCGCTCCTCGATTCCGCCTCCCTCATGCTACGTTGATATTTCTTCATTTTCACCCAGGATCTGCCGGCGGCGTCGTACGTACACCATACCGTCACCATCACCGACGCCAACACACACCAATTCGATATCACCAAACCTACGAGTCCATGAATTTTTCAACTAGTTCCTACTAGTACTAGCGATTCGTTTTTGATCTCTGCGGTACGTTTAAAAGCGCGAAAGAACGGAAAAAAAAGAAAAAATAAAATTCGAAAGATAATAAGTATTCCGAAACGAGTCAGATATCGAATATTTCAAAAAAATTTTTGTTACTGATTATTTGCGAATGTTTAAAAAAAATATTTAATGTATACCTAATTCGTTGTTTTACTTTCAATTATCAATCAGTTATTTATTTACTTATCAATTTTTTTGTTATATATTGTCAACAATTATGTTGCCAAACGCTATCTACCTAGAAAGAAAATTATCTTAACCCTTATGATATGCAACACATTTGTACATTCACGAGCAAAGATTAGCGGTTGCCTACTAACCTCTAAGAGTTAGATAGTTTTTTAATAATAGATGGCGCTCGCTGACGTAATTATCAACGATGTATGAAACATTGCTAATTGGCAGGCGCGATTTATAATTTCATAAACGATATATATAAATCACATTCCTAAGAAATTTTTCGTCAATCTAATGGACTCACCCAGCATCACATCCTTGGCTTGGTCCACGGGGCAGGTTTGATAAAATCTTGTTAACCAAGTTATTCCTGCACATAACCATCCTGCTTCTACCAATAAGAGGACTGAAAAAATAAATTATACATGATATTTATATTGAAATTTCGCAGAACAAGTTTTGTTAATAAGCCTAGTATATTATTTAACGATTGTTGAAATATCGAAGGCTCGACCTTTGTTCGATGAGAAGGAAACGAATGACGTGCTCGCGTCGATGTGCTTGTCGTAACTTTACGGTGGATAAGGTTGAAGGTATTGGCAATGCTTTCTTCTAACATCAAACTCGATGGAGCTTACGACAAAAGCATCTCTTCTACCTCCGAGAAAGAGAAAGAGAGAGAGAGAGAGAGTAATCCGTCCAACACGAAAGAACGAACAAACGCTAAGCGGCTTCGAAAGAAATGCATTTGACCTAATTTACCGTCTTATAAGTTAGCTAAACACATGTATACATTTATATAAAGAGAATTTTAATAATCTTTTTACACATTAATGCATTGTTTTAAAATATCGTATAACAAATATGTAATAATAAAAAAAAGATCAGTGTAGCTATATTCGTACGTGAAACGACGAAAAAAAAAAAATAGAAAATAAAAAAGCTAGTGAGGGTTTGTAACCACCATAACGATTCTACCAATCAGTCGAACGTGCTCGGAAAGGTCATCGAATTTTTTCCAACCAAAACCATAGAGATTTTCTTTGGGAAATAACAGACCACATCGTTGGAATCGTTCCAAATCCGTTGATACTGCAGTACCATCTCTCTTTTCGTAAGATAGTTCAAACGAAGTAATTCCAGTCTGTTCTCGAAAATATTTAATGAAATAGAAAAAGAGAATATCGAAGTAACATTGATTTTTAAGACGAATAAATATGTGCTTAACGGAACTCAAAGTTAGTCGAGAGAGAGAGAGAAAAAAAAAAAGAAAAGAAAAGAAAAAAAAAAGAAAAGAAAAACAAATAAAAAGAACGTTTCGTTGATATATCACCGAAACAACATAAATCTCTCGTTTTTTCAAGTCTTTTCGCGTGCTCGAATCATAGCAATCATCACGCATATACGTTTCCTTCTCCCTAAGCCTGAAAAATTCTCTCCCCTCATGAGTGATCGTTTATTACGTCGAAGAACTAAAGGGTGGAGAGTCGAGTCCTTATTAATATTCGCTCCGTTGCCCTGAGGAGATTTCAAGCATCGACAAAGGTAAGAAGCTCGTGCCACGAATTTTTCGTTTAACGATTCATAATACGTTTTCCTTCCTCGTCAATCAATCAACAAAGTAGAAAAGTTAAATGTGATTTGAAAAACACGACATCGACACAAAGACACGACACAATAATTACAATGATCTGATGTAGATAAATCTTTGTTCTAGACGTGATCGAGCCAATAAAATGTCTGATCTCTCTGTGACATAGATAAGAGAAAATGTCAACGTGTAATGTCAAGATATTAATACAATGCACCAATTCTCGTAGCACGGAAAACGAGTTATAAAATTCTTAATATATTCTCTTTTACCTTTCTCGATCGTACGATGTCGTCTTCGTGTAGGTCCTTACGTACCAAAGCCAAACTACGAACTGTTTTCTTTCTTTAACTGAATGACTTCTAACAGGGGATATCGCAAAAGAAATTCAAAACTTGAAGGACAGACGATAAGACGAGTAAACAATGTTTGCCAACATGAATATAAACATTGACCTTGGTCGAGGCAAACTTTTCAAGTTATATTTCTTTTAACATCCTGTAGATGTGTGTATATACAATGCTAGTTAACGAATATACTAATAAACTCGATGTTTTTCAATATCATTCATGTAAAACAGATACAATATAACATGCAAAAAATATATTTTTCCTTAATAAGTACTTACATAAGCGAATATAAAGTATGTATTGCATCGGTGCCCTCACCGCAGTGTCTAGAATGCTGCCTCTCGTTGCAAGGAAACAGATTGAAAATTCGACCACCATGGAAACTATGAAAAGCACGAGATAGCCTAATATGTATTCCCATAGAAGAAATATGCACATAACACTGCGATCCCATTGAAGGATTCCCAATAGGACTCCGAGTACCGTCACCCTGTAATAAAAGACAAAAACTTATATAAAACAAAAAAACGATTATTTTATTTATATATTAATTTATTTTTTTATTTTATTTACAAATGTTTTCTCTGATTTTCTTATCCCCAACGTAATTTCTTTACGACAAAAAAAAAAAGAAAGAAAAGAAAATCAATAAAACGTTTTAGAAATTCATCTAACTCTATAGAAAGTTAGATGTATGAAAGTAAAATTACGTGTCGTCTTTCGAATTTTTTCTTCCGATTTCACAATGGAGTAAGTGTAATACAAAAATTCAGACATTGCTTAGGGCCATGCGAAACCGAAAAAGAGCAAGGAACACGTTATAACGGAGAAGGTACGAGAGACAAGTACATACGTAAAGGGCAAAAAGGGAGGAAAAGAGAGTTGCGTTAAAGATGAGGAAGAAAAAGGACGGTTAGGGGAGGATAAAAAGGGGATTGCTGCGATGCTTTCTGACTTTGCTTTTTGTCTAAATTCGATCCGATGTGCATATGAATCTTCAAAGAAATATGATCCACTTTCAAATGTGTATCGTCCGAAACTTAAATCGCTTGAACCCTTTTGAAAGTTCAATGAAATGTAAAGAAAATAGAAGGAGAACGAGAAGGGAAAAACGAGTTCACTAATATTCGATACGACCGATTATAGTTAGAGATTAATCCATTTGCAACGTGATGCATTCTAGATGCACTTGAGAGCTTTCAAGTCGTTAGATCAACCGGAAATGACCTTCAGAGATCAGATCAGTGATTTTCGACAGCGAGTTGCGGCGATGTGCCCTTCGATGCTGCCAGTTAATCGCATTACCACGATCATTTGCCGCTATAACGAGGTCGCTTTGTACCAACGCATAACTGATGAACGACAGAATGGAGTGGATGCTTTTGAATGGAGCTTTGTGTAAATGGAATATAAATTCGAATATATATTATATATAATTTAAAGTAAAATATTGTGGGTATATAAACGAAACAAAAAAGAGAAAGAGAAAAAGAAAAAAGAGAAAAGAAAAAAGAAAAAAGAAAGAAAAAAAAGAAGAGCAATGCAATTAAAGATTAATCGATAAGCACTTGGTACTTGTCGTTAAAGAAAGTGTTAATTAATTCATGAAAATCATTTAATTTCTTCGTTTTACAAGAATCGTTCGTGATCACGGTGAGACGCTGAGAAACGGTTCTAACGAGCTCCATCGTGACAAAGTTTGTAGAACAAGTACCACTCCATTCCCATCGGTAGAAGGAGCCCCATGAGAGTGAGAGAGAAGTATATAGAGAAGAGGCAAAGGCAAAGGCAAAGGCAAAGGCAGAGGCAAAAGCAGAAAAAAAAAGAGAGAGGAAGAGAGAGAAGATGGTTAAGAACTAGAGACGAAGGGCCGACGAAGTCTTGGATGCTGCGTGGACCGTTGTATCGATTTACCTTCCAGCAGCTTTTCTGCAGTTTCCACCATATCCACCGTATAGCACGTTTCTCTCTTTGTTTGTGTGCTTTAGAAACGAGTGCATTTATTTCGTGTTTTTTCTACCAACGACCAGTTCGTTTGTATCACAACGCGTTCATCTCAAAAATATCATCAAGCTGGGAGACATTACTCTCCCACTCTTATTCACATCTTTGTCACCGTAAGCTCTTTCAATTCGCGTTATTCGTGAAATTGTTAATTGTAACACCTTTAATGACGTTAAAAGATCAAACAGAATCGTTCGTTTCAGTGTTTCAAGTAAAAGCATTGTTTGCTATCATATTTTTTGAATTTTAAATTAATGCCAATTGTCGATTAATTAAATCTATCATTTTAAATACCACGAGAAATGTAAACGATATGATTAGTTTGGAAAGTTCGACGTCTAACACGTGTGTTTCATTCATAATACGAAGAAGGACATATCGACTGTTTAAACGAAACTTTGATTAACGAGTTCAAAACTTTACTACGAGTTTGAATTATCATACGAACTGAAAATGACTACCTATTTAAAGAATGAGAATAGCAAAACGATTATTCCTTGTCACGTTACTTGAAATCAAAAGATACGCAATTCGCAAGCATGAATCACCGAGGGTTGGAAAAAAGATAAGGATTTTATTCTTTCTCTCGAGAGAAAGAAATAAAGAGAGAAACAAGAGTCGCCAATGTGTCTGCTTAATCTAAGAGAATCGTAAAGACGAGAAGGACAATCCTGTATTTCCTATCATAAGTGGGTCAATTGACGTTACTTCCGTTTCTCGCGTTATCCATAACGCAATCTCTCACGTACATAATAACAGACAGAGGATTTTCGACATTTATATTTTATTTTATAATAGACGTTCTCATTCTCGAAGCTCGAAACGTTAGAACTTATGGGATAGAGAAAAAAATGAAAGAGACATGCTGACGAAGACGAAGAAGAAGAATAAGAGGAGGAATTAAAAAAAAAAAAAATAATAAAAAGCTTGTACGCGTGAGCTTTTGAAAAGCACTAGATGGAAGTTACTCTTTTGTCGCTTGTACATTTCCTACTTCTCGTACATCGGGTATCATTTGAAGTTGTCTGCCTTGAAGAACGGGAATATTGCATGGTAGTATATCGCGAATGAAAAAAAGAATATCTTTATCTATATGAACGCGTGTACATGACAAGTATATACATATATATACATGCGTGTTTTAAGCGAGTTCGTCTACTATATGACCAAGCAGCACGTGCGTTTCTTTGACGAATCACTCATGAAAAGAGAAACGAAAAACCTATGTACAAACATGTCTGTGAAATTTTTCTCCAACAAAAAAAAATAAAAAGAAGAAAAAGAAAAGAGAGAGAGAGAGAGAGAGAGAGAGAGAGAGAGAGAGATGCATCGACAAAAAGAAGCAAAAAGATTTGAATCGTTTCGATCGATCGCTTGGAAATCTTTTATTGTTGCCGTCGTTTTTTTCTTTCTATTAAAAGAATGTTCGAAGTCAACGCATTTCTTTTCCTGTATAGATGAAAGTATCCTTGTAGATAAGAAGCAAAAATCACAGACAGAGAAAAGTTTCTTTTTCAATCTCGACGTAAATGATAACGCGTTTTCCTTATCTTCTTTCTCTCCTTTTACTTTTTTCTTTAAAGATAATGGAAAAACTGTCTACTTTTTTCCCTAACAACGGCACGTGCTCTGCAATTCTGCGAAATTCTCGATAAAAGGCAGCTACAGTTCATTACCTCCTATTGTCGGATAATCGTATATTACTATATATATATATAAAATTCTGAATGGCTGTCGTTTACTATTAACAGATAAAGAATAAAATATTTTAGATTAAAAAAAGCGTAAAACTTTTTAATCAAACGACTACATTATCAGATTTGGACCAATTGAAAAAACGTCGAATAAATATAACGTTCACTTACTTCCATTTAATTTCAACTCTCACAAAATATTTCACTTAGGATATCAAGAGAGTTAAATACATATATACCCATATATACACAGACTAGATTTGAAAAGTTTTACGCTTGAAATAGACTTTTATATGAATAATGTATAAATTCGCTCTTGTTTTAAAACGTCGATACGCTTTAGTTCTCCGACTAGTTTCGTAAATAACAAAATTCTACATCATATTCTTCGTTTGGAATTCAATAAAGAAATTTAATTCAATCGTTTTAGATCTAATAGAAAGAAGTATGAAAAAAAGATTATTTTATAGAAAAAAAAAAAAAAAAAAAAAAAAAAACATTAATTATTTAAGAAATAAAATAGGGATATTCTAAATTTAACCTAAACGAGTCATTGACTCGAACAGTTGCCCCCTGGATGCAGCCATATAACGATATCGCGTCCGTTTGGTTTAAATTTTCCACCAACTCGATCCTAATTCGATTATTCCGTACAATGGTGAATTGATGTATCGAATATCTAAAGACAAAAAAGGAAGAATAAGCTATAAAAATGATCCTAGCAGATCTATGTCGATAATGTTCTCTTCTTTGTGAAAATGAATCTGCATTATCGACTTCCAATTAAATGACTATTTTAATTTAGTACAAGTCTAATGATAATTTCGAGATGGCACACGATATCTCCTTTTACATAATTTACATATTTGTCTCTGTGGATATACCATGTGCTATATCTTTGATTATAATAACAAATTGTCTGAATTAAATTCAATAAAACGTTATGCATTTTACCTACGACAGCACGGAAGAAAGTAGCTATTAATTGTTTACTACACGTAAACAACAAACGAATAATTTTTTGATACGCTGTGTAGATAGATGTGAACGATTCTAAAAAATATTAAAATTTCATATGAAATCTTTAAGACGATGTTATATACATATATAAATACTATAATAAAAACTTACGAGCTAACAGTTATCCATTGTATTATCCATTTTTAACGGGACGATGTTTTCATATTTGTTTTCGGGAATAAGAGGATATATTACGTTCTAACCTATATGAAAATAATAAGTTTCTCTTCCAAGAATTTATATACATATAAGATCATGCTTCGAGAAGTAAAACGTATCAAATTTCTATGAATGCTTACGATCGCCGAGCTCAATTCCAGATATTCGTGCGTATGTGTTGGATGTCTGTGTATAAGCAGCGAACGAGAAAATTTCATTTTTATTGCCTACCTTGGCTTTAAAAACAAATATTTTTCAGGAAATTATATACATCACTATAACAATAATTCTTTTCAAAATTTTTATGTCAGTCGTGTTCAAATATACAGATCGAAGTCTTCTTTTTTCCAACATTATCATTTCACGTCACATTCGTTGCTTCAACTTCATCTTCTTCAAGCCGAGTGAACATTTCCCGGGATATTCGATTACTATCGAACCGATATATAAGTAACAATAAATATAAATATAGGTAACGTAAATAAAGTATAAGTAACAAATTAAATACAATTCTAATGTTTCTCGAATATTTACAAGAGATATATAAAGCTATAACGATCGATTCTTTCGTTATTCAATTCATTACTTATTCATTTTTTCCGCTCGCAATGAAAATAGTGAAGAGTACTACGTAAGTAAAGTGAGATTCTAAATATGTTTAACGAAAATTTCTTTGTTACTTAATTCATTAAAAAATTAAAATCTATCTACAGAATAACGATTAATGAGATATTCTGATGATTTCTATGCTTTCAAAGTTTATATTACATTTTATTTCTTAATATTAAATGCAGAAATTAGTATATCACTTGATGCACAGGCTCTCGAAAGTTTTGTTCCTTAATAATGTAGGAATTAATGCGCAGTGTGCTTAAAATGGTATACCGAGCGACGGGTTGGGGGAAGGGGGAGGGGAGAGGGGGAGGGGAGGAGAGAGGGGGAGGGGAGAGGGGGGAGTGTGATTTGTCCAACGGTTTTCTCGATAAATACGTCATTTTGTTCGGACGGCACCAGAGCTCGTAACGAGATCCGTATCGTCCTCATTAATTTTTGGTAATTAATACATTTTTTTCTAACATATACTCTCTTCCTATATACCAATCGATTCCTTAAAACGAGTTTTCTACGTATAAATATTCGTAAGTCGGAGCATCGTCGCGTTTAAAAAATATTTGCGAAAATAAAATCAGCATCCTAACGGTCTTTCCCCTCCCCCCTTCCAGGGGGGAGCCTCCTACGTAGTAACTTTTTTTTCTCACTACTTTTTCAATTTTTTAACGACGATTTAATTAATAATTTTTTCTTACGATAAATTTCATAAAAACTTCTTTTCAGTTTTTTGTCGAATCATCATTGCAATCCTGCGTTATCAGACGTATCGACTCGACTCATTTTCAACCTATTTCGAATCAATTTTTCTCAATTTCGACCTACAACGTGGACGAGTGTTTTGGAGCCATCGGAGAACTTCAAAAAGTAGTGAGTAAAAAATTTAAACTTCCTCCAGTGTTTATTATGGCAAATATGAAAGGTTCGAATTACGCCGTGATAGTTCGTTATTGTTCGTGATCAATCTAAATCATCTACATCATATAATGCAACTAGAAGCGAGCCAATTAACTACACACTTGAATACGTTTCAAGAAATATTTCTTTCTAAACAAATAGATAAATTAGATAACATTACAAAATAATTTTTTTACAAAAACAGATTGAATATTTTCAAATAATTATTCTATTTAATTATTCTTATATTGCTTCTCACCGATGTTCTGATGGTAATTAATTACAAACACAAAGAAAAACTTTTCAAACGAAAGAAGACTCATTAGGAGCAAACTGCACTTCTATCAAAGCTAACAATTTGAGTTATTAATTAGTTTGAGGTTTGTCGACTATAAACCGACTGTAATAGTACATACGTAAGTATCTATATCGAGATAGGTGGTATGAAACCACAGAATAGGTAGTATACGATGATAGTCGCTTGTATGTCAATGGAAAGTGCAAGTCAAATGCGTGCCGCTACAATTTACCGTGTGTATGTCGTTGGGTCGAGACTTGAATTAAGTTACGAGTTAGGACACGAAAGTTTGTTTTACTTGAAGAACACTTTGCTTATGACTAAACGATGAATGCAAAGTGGATGCATATCAAATATACTTATGTTTCAAATATAGTTAACGTTTTATATTACGACGCTCGTTATTATTAAAATAGAGAACTTATTTCATCATTAACGGACGGTATGAAGAAACGAAGAGTCATAAATCAAGTGTGCTGTCAACGATCTATACCTATATCTTACTATGTAAAACGATTAATTGCCGACGTTCTCTCGAATAGAACAATAACGATCGTTCTTCCATCGCTTCAATTTGCTCGAATGGTTCTGCTTACTCGAACTACTTGAAATTGAAGTAAGTCGAGGATCGAAGAAGACCTGGATAAAAAACAGACAATGAACCAAGCAACAATCTTACAAATCAATATACGATGATATTATAAAATTCGATAGTATCACTATTTTCTAAGAGAAAATCCAACAAAAAATAAGAGAAAATCCAACATAAAGGAACATCGCGTGATCTTCATGCGTGTCTATATACCATTTATTCTAATAAAAGAGTTAATAAGAGCGTTGATATCGTTAAGCATCGAATAACATAAAACTTTAGGTCGAGGATAACAACCAAAGAATCGTTCGGGAATTACGTTATTTCGTGATAAAGATATGTATTTATCGTTTACCTACTCTTCTATACCATTCTCACGACATTGTTAACGCGAATAGAAATCTATTTAACCAAGTAAATATTCAAGTGTGTTTATAAGAAATCGTAAGACTTACTATTAGTTATTTTTTGTATAACGATTAATTGAAATTCTATCACAAAGTATATATATATATATATATATATATACACACACACACACACCTAATCTCTTTGTAGGTATTTCTTAATACTCCTTATAACTATATATCGAAATTTTTTCGTACAAAGATATCGTTAAAAAAAAGTAATAACATAGAAAGTAGTTTCCATATCGAAAAGTTCCTTTGAAAGTTGCTACAAATAAAAAGGGTCAGCTATCTATCGAACATCGTACGATTCGAGAACGATATATTCCGTCGGTACTTTCGTCGTCCGTCGTTGTTCTCGTCGTAGAAAAGAGAAGGAGAGAGACAAAGGACGATTTAGCACGGTAGGGTGCCAGCACCCCAAAACCTACGTGGCGAACCCCCAAGCTTACCCCCGCCTACGAATGAGTCGCAAAACAAAAGGGGGAAGTTCGATGGCGAACTTCGTCCGAGCAAGGGACTGTCGAAGGGTCATGTGGGTGGATTTGCATTGGTTCTGCGAGACGATCTACACTCTCTTCTACGCACACATACAATATAGTATACTAATTTTTTATGCAACTTTTGCTACCACGACTTTGAATGGACTACTTTTCGCGTCTTTATTTTATTTATTTATTTATTTTTTTCTTTTCATTTCTTTTTTATTTTACTTTTTCCGTTCCCTTCGTAATATTATTATTCAAATGTTTGATCAAAAGAATTCTATACCAATGCAAATATGCAATCGACACTTTCGAGAGCTCTGCCAAGATTGATTTTATGGAACCATCTTTATTTCGCATCTGCTCTGTCACGATAGGGTTCCACATTGAATTAAAGGTTCGCTTGATTAAAGGGACTAGGAAACCTCCGACCTCTTGAATTTACAACGATCGATAATAACGATAGTGATTTCCTTACCAGATTGGAACGCTCTTATACAAGTTTACTGGCTACGATGGAAGAATTTTCTTATGAAACTTTCCGAGCTCTTACGTTAAAGTATTCGTTTTTTATATCATGAACATTTTTATATCGTAAAAAGGGGAAACCAAGGGCGGAAACAATTTCAAGATTCTAATCAGTTTTCGAAGGAAGCAGGATATAAAAATGTATCATTGACGCAAATTCTCTTTCAAACGTGATACATAAAAATAGGTTAATGATCAGGGATGAGTCACAATTCGTAAGATTAGTAGCACGTTATAGGAAAACTTTTAAATCTAACCGCATAAAGAATGAAAAAATTATGATAAGTTCACCCTATAATTTCTTTATTTTATTTTTCTTTTTTGACTTTATTTTCTATCATTTTACTATTACGAAACGAAAAGCAGATAAGCCGACTGAAAGAGAAGAAGAATTTGTAGATTTCTATTTTCAGCAGTGCAGAGTTACGTGTCAGGTCTGTCGGTTGAGTGGCAACGAACATTCACGGATTGTCACAACAAGCGTGGCAACAGAAAACATTCTACGTCTTGCACGAACCTTTTTTCATATTCTCTATATCCTTTCTATGAAAACATGACGAGGTAATGTCCTTTCGCGATAGTCAGCTCGATAATAATCATATTACTTTTGTAATAGTTACTTCTGTTAGAAAAGTTCATTCTAAAATTAGTACTGCGATATAAAATGTATTATACTCGGTATCAATTCCAGCATGGACAATTTATGGTATTAAGTATTAAATTAAAAGAGAAGAATGAAAAATGGTACAACGAGGAGTAATTTGCGTCCTCATTTTAGAGTGAAGATCTCTTGATAGTAAATAATGATTCTCCGTGCTTTTCTCCTTCAACTTGCTAAGCTCTAATAGACTGAGAATTATGAAAATAGCTGTCGGGAATAAAATTCTCGAGGATCCAAATAATCTTTATCAATTCGTCATCCTTCCTTCAACTAGAAGAAGGTTTCGAAGCGTTACATCTTTCCAGGTATAGCTCGAAATTAAACAATTAAACTGCCCGAGTAGATCAAAAATTTTGTTATCACTGAAGTCGTTTATAGAAACACAAATAAAGGTACGAGAAAAGTATAGAAGCGCGCTAAGTAAGTTTTATTTCAAATCCGTGTTACGTACGTACGTACGAACGAACAAAAAGAAATGAAATTCTTTAACGTAAACGTTAACACATACGATCGAAGTTAATTACAAATGCACAGTCTCGATTTTACCATGGTTACTCTAATTGCACATTCATGTCGTCGCGAATGTTCCTAGAAAATGAAGGCAGTCTCTGTCGGAGAGAGGAAGAGGGAAGGAGAGAGAGAGAGAGAGAGAGAGAGAGAGAGAGAGAGAGAGAGAGAGAGAAAGAGAGAGAGGGAGAGAGAGAGACAGACGTACGTCGCAGATAAAATACAGAGAATGAAGATGATTCGAGTATTTTAACAATCAAAGAACGTGATCTTATTTTAATTCGCAAATAAATTCAAAGCTCGTGTAATGTGCTCTTCATTCAGACTACAAAACAGATATATCCGGAAATACGTTTGTCCAAGTTTTACGCGAGGAACACGAACGTGATATTATTTATTATTCCAAACGTAAAAGTTTTCTTCGTAAAGAAAGAATTGATATAATAAGAAATATTATTTACACGTGAAAACATCTTATGATATTCATGAGTATGATGATTTTGGAGTACAGTCGCGTAAGATCAGAAATATATGCAACGATAGAATGGTGCAGAAAGAAATGTCGGTGTGAAATATATGTATATTGGAAAGCCCCTTAAATGATTCATGGGGAGCATGACTAGCGAGGGTATAGACACCATTCAGCAAGCGGCGACACCCGCCGCACATGACGTATTGATCCTCGAGAGGCACGTTCGTGGCTACCTTTCTTCGATTTCCAAAAGCAAGGTGCTAAGCCTAAAATTCTTTTCTTTTTCTTTGGTTTTTTTTTCTTTTTTCTTTTTATAGAGACTTATTGCACTCCCTGCACAAAGCTCAATACATTGCTGCTGGGCACGTAACGGGAGTAACCCTCCTACTAGAGCTCTTTTCGTGATACTCGACGCATTATTTCTTCCTGCATGATTTTCATGTGAAAATGTTTTCCGTTGAAATGTTTCCACGTGACTACATACTATCAGATCATTTACATAATACTAAGCTATACACATATATGTAGATTGAGAACACTGATATAACATCGAACTTCTGTTTTAAACGAAATTCAACATGCGAGAAAAAAAATTATGTCGGAAAAAAAATTAGCGTATTATCTCTGTGACACGGATAGAAATGCATATGAACGTCATAAATTTTACATGGTTTTGATGCTTCGAAGCTTTAAAGATTAACTCTTTGAACAGAAAATTTAATTGAATTCTTTAGCGAAATTTGGAATACTCGTGAAAACGTGGGAAATAATTCAATCGGATGATTTGTACAAGTTTTCATGGGGGAATTCATTCGTAATGTTAGTTTATTACTCGACATAAAAATGATATATTACTTTTAAAAATGGTTTTTAAAGAGTAACGTTTAAAATGTTTGTACCATTCTTCTCGATATATATTTCTTTAATATTTACGTAAATATAAATCTTTACATTTAATTAAATTTAACATATGTGAAACGAGATAGATAAATATCTTTTAAAAATAATTTGATATCGACGCGCAGGCACGAAATATAGTTTTCTTTTTTACAGATTTGTTTAAAATCTCCGCAATATCTTTCTATTCCTATAAAATTAAAGGACAACAGGAAAGCATAGAATTCGTGCTCCGTGTCTAAAATAGCGTACGTGTCGGAGTTTGAATATCAATAAGCCGACGTTGTCGTTATTAATTTAATGGATTTTCCGCTAAATTAGAGGGGATTACTCTGTCTAATAGTTAGAGTCGGATCTTGTACACAAAGTATCTCAAAGTCCGTCACGTTCCATATAGAGATTTTCAAAGAGTTGACCCAACGAATAAGATACGAACGCAAATTTATGTCGGGTCAGTGGACAAGACGCAAAGTTCCAATTATATTTTACGTTTATCAAACGAGATAGAAAATTGTAACTTCAAAGTGGCATTGGTAATAAAATATCTGAATAATTTCAGGATGATGCTTGTGTTAATTATTTATCATACATCGAAACGTAATAAATGGATGATCCGTATAAGATACATAAAGCAAAACTTAGTTATACTTACTGAACCGAGTGAACAAATAAAAGAATGAAAAATGGTACGAGCAAATCATCGCTGCCGAATTTCCAACGTCTACCAAATGCGATCAAACCTGGCATGATGTTTCTGAAGATGCGACCAAGTCAGCCGTCGCTCAATTTTCCGAAACAAAGAATATTGAATGATGACATCACCCAAATTACAATAATTCGTGTTCGAACAATGGTCCGGCTACTTGACCAGGAAAAAAAGAAGAGAAACACGTGACTGGTCAAGCAACTCAACGCAACGAGAATACAAACTCTTACGAGATGAGTCTCACGGCACGACTGACGGTCCATTGATGCGATAACAACGGGAGGAGAGAGGAAGAGAGAGGAAGAAAAGGTCGAGAGCTCCCACGTGGAGATAATTTAGAAGTATACGTAGTGCTGTTCGTAACGATGTTCCAAGACTTCCTTCGAGCCGGAAGTTGCGTCTCTTCGAACGCCACCATTCCTAAGTGTGTACCAAGCGAGATCGACAGAACGGTAATGGCTAAATGCCGGGAAATTCGAAATCGATACGTAGTATCCTACAAGGAACGTTCTTTATCTATTGTCTCGGGACTTGGATCGTTTGAAAGCACAGGAGATTCGTCTTGTATCGTTAACGATCGTAATGAGAGAACCTGAGTAACAAACATACATAGAAAACAAGAAATTCAACGATCTATCGGACAATTGTACGAGCTGAGAAAATGGGAAAAATTATAGAAAGAGAAAGAGAAAGGGAAGATTCGTTAAGAGTGTCGAGATATCGACGATGCTCGCCAGAACGAGTTTTAATTTACGGTGCTGTCAACCGGTGCAAAGGAAGGACTCGTGCAGAACCGTATGATATTGTACGTACTATCGTATATCGAGAAACGGCCGATTACTCGCTCTACGAAAATGGAATGGACGCTCGCCAATTTCCTGCCACTCGCTCATTGTATTTCTCGTTCTTTGTCACGATCCGCCGAAGCTATCCTCGTCGAATTCGAACATACGTGGATTACCGATTGTACAAAACGCGGAGATTTCCCGATCCCACAGATCGTTAACAATGTTTGCAGGGACATGATATCGTACTATATATACGATGACATCTCATATCTCTCTCGTGTAACGAATCATTTTCACTTGATAAGGCTAAAATAAAAATAATATTTTTTATGAAATTATCGATAATTCCAGATTATAAAAAGCGTAACATAATTTTCAATGTCCATCAAATGCATTTCGAGATAATAAATTCTTTTAATGTTAATTGCAATAATTACTATAATATGAATTTATCACTTTTTTATACTTGTCACTTTACTATTAAATTATTTATTTTATCGTTACAACAGTTATCTGTTTGGTTCGCTGCGTAGTAGTTTTCGTTTGAAAATAGAAATAGATCTTACCTAATAATTACTTATGTCGAATCGATTTATAAATGAGTTCCATGGCTTTTAATATAATATATTAAGAGTGAGAAGAGGGGGGAGAGAGAGAGAGGGAGGGAGAGAGAGAGAGAGAGAGAGAGAGAGAGAGAGGGAATTAATTCCTACGAAATGCAAGACGGCAGTTGAATTGCCACAACTATGAGATTCAAGGATGGTCTAAACAATGTAGATGGGAAACATACTAGGTCAAGAAGCAACTTAGGTATCTTTGCCTCTAGCAATTTAGCGTTACCTTCTCCCGCAGATCGTATACGTGCTTGAAAAGTTTCGACGCTGTCCTACGTATTATATGAAGGAAAAAAAAAAAAAGTAAGAAGCCGATATAAATTGACGTTTTGCGCGAGTAAAAAATGGGCTGGTTGAGATGCATGATTTGGAGCTAATATTCTGCGCCCAAAAAAAAAAAAAACTCATATATACTTCGATTAAATCGTTCGATGACATTTTCTCGGCCAAACCCGAACAAATAGCTTTTAAATTCCGGATTTTTTGTGGGCGTGAGTCGACGTCGTACATTATAAATCAAACAAACGTTATATGGACAAATTTATTTTCTGAACAATGAAATCCTCGAAAAAACAAAACGAATGCTTTTAGAGTTGATCGTAAGGGGAGAATATAGGAGATATCGATGAATCAAATTTAGAATGATTAATCTATAACTTACCATATAAGATGCAAAATGAAGAGGAAGGCACCAGGTACAACGAGATCGTCGCTGCCGACGCTCCACCGTCGTCGGAATACCACGATGCCAGGCATATCGTCTCCTTTTTTTACTCACTTCGGTTTCCATTCAATCACACGGACCCTCCTGATAGAAGGGCTTCTAAATAGCCGACGAACTTGAAGGATAACGACGAGGATAATTCTTCTTCCTTCCTTCGGCGTTTCCTCGAAGATCCAACGAAGAAGAGTATAAAGGGAGATACTGAAGATGAGAAAGAAGAGGACAGCTTGTCCTCGAGTAATTCAAGCTCGGAGGAGCCTCTTCGTCGATGACTTCGTCGATGACTTCGTCGACGAGCACGCCGTCGCGCACCACCAAGAACATAACGAACGGTACGACGATTCCTTCTACCGACGATTTTCTCGTCCATCCTTTGTCGTTCCACGAGAAACACGAAACACCTTTCACGAAATTGCAACTTGAAGCTAAAACGTAGTTGAAAGCATAAAGAGAACGATGTATCGCATCGATCAAAAACTATTCTATATAATCCTTTTATATTTTTCTTTTATTCTCCTTAAAGCTTATCCGTCAAATATATATATTTCACACGGTACTGTTCCAACTGATTACATAAATACTGTTACGAATATGAACTCTTAAACCTGTGGATTCGCGAAATATTTTATCGAAATAACTATCCCTCCAGATCTGTCAGCGATGGAAACAAGAAGCGAAATCCTATTACACGGATTATCCACTTATCGGGACTCGCACGTTCCACTGACCGTTGTATGATAAATGGAACAGCCATCGTGGTTTACCCTTCTTCTTCTTTTTTTTTTTTTTTTATCTACGAACCAAACTTGAAAAGTCTTACGTAATATCGATTAATCTTTTGCAATTCGAATTTACATAAAATTTAATTATCGATTCTGTTAATATTCGAGTAATCGTATTAGCAAATAGAAAGACGATAATATGTATATTATTTAAGATAAATCGGTAAAGTATAGAAGTTTAAAAAGCATGAGATAGAAAGTTGAGAAGTTTCTAGGGAGTTGAGGAACGTGGTCTGTCAGAAACTCGAACAACGACCCTTCGTGAATACCAAGCGAATTACTATAGAAAGCATTCAATAATAGAATCCTAGAATCTTCTTTATTTCGTTCGAAAAAGAAGGAAAATCCCTAATCTTTAATAACTTCCAGAAAAGGGACTTTCTCAGAGATTTTTCGGGAAAAGTAAACTTATCGAAATTGATATTGCGTTTCATTCGGTAAAGTTTAGAGATCGTTCCAATAAAGATAAAACGTGTTAACTTTGAAAAGAGATTTCGAAAGGATTTCTTACCGGCATGATACATTTGATCTAATTAGTTCAAAAAGCGTCAAAACACGTTTAATGTTTTAAACAATACTTTATCGGATATTTCACCGGCGCGTACACATATCGAAGAACAAAGTACATTTATTCGGCTTGTAAAACATTACAAACGTAAACAGTTAGTACTTAATAATTAATCGAGTACCGCAAAACAGAACATCGGGGAAAATGAAAATAGAACGCGCACTTGTTGCAAACGAATAGATATGAAAAAAGAGAGAGAGAGAAAGAGAGAGAGAGAATTGAACAAACAAAAACATTTTTTTATATAAAGACGATTATATCAAAGACATGTCGAGTGGAAGATAATCATTTTCTCGTACAAACATACACTTAATAAAGTTATAATTATAGATAGAAGTTATTACGTAATTCTCTTCATGCTATATTTTAGAAGCTTTTACAGATCAACGCATCGAGTATCTTCCGATGTTAGAAGATCGAGAAAACGTTGAAACGTCGAGGTGCCAAAATACATCCAAGATATACTCTCGATCGTTCATCATTCTCTCTCTTTCTCTCTTTTAACTTTTACAAATTAGAGATCGTTCCAAAAAATAAATGATATCATCTTACGTTTCTTCGATCCGATTTTGAACTCGACAGGAAATCTTTAAAAAAAAAATTCTAAAGAAAAGCTCGCTATTGTTCGGAATTCATAAACGTATAAACATAACGATGAAAGGAGATACTTGAAAAGCCATGCGGTCGTACGTCGGCACGCGACTATGTGTGTGAGTATAAATCTACGACATGTAAATCGGATTCGCGTGAAAACGAGAGAATGGAAGGATTGTAGAAAGAGAAAAGGACACAACAAAACGATTTATGAATATATATATATATATATATATATATATATATGCACGTTCTTTCCTATCCGATCCTTTCCACCGCCATTTCGCAGGCACGCACGCACGGACGATCGATAGACATCTAATTAAATTAGCATTACGTTTCAAAATCGTTCAACTTACACTCGATAAGAGAGTAGACAGTAAGATTATTCTCTTCTTTTATAGGGAAGTTAGTCCCCTTTTGTTTTCTTCTGTCTTAATGCGTAAATCGCGTTACTCTTGTATCACGAAGGGGGTAGAATTCGCCAGACGAATATCATTGACGTTTCAGCACGAAGTAATCGAAGAAGGGAAGAAGGCACGCCGGTGTTACTCGCGTCGTCGTTTTTTTCTAATATCTTTCTTCGAATAATCATCTTCAGTCGAAGATCGTCGACGAACCATCGAAGAAATTGTTCCCTTCGGCTGGCGATCGCGCGAG
The DNA here is from genome assembly GCF_014466175.1 of Vespula pensylvanica. Lineage (NCBI taxonomy): Eukaryota > Metazoa > Arthropoda > Insecta > Hymenoptera > Vespidae > Vespula > Vespula pensylvanica. Next base: position 2,878,905 of record NC_057699.1, on the reverse strand, counting down.
GCCGGCGCTACCTCGGCCGTAAACCTCTTCCAATTTTTACACGCGTCCGAGTCATCTCGTTTCTTCGAAATAAAATGCACAGGAAGCACCACACTGAACGACAAAGAACGAAGGTCGAATAAACGATGCAAGATAGTTACGAGAGCTTCTTTATTTTCTTTCTTTCTTTTTTAGAACAACATTAAACAATGCACCACCACGTGCCGTATCATATCTTACAACACGTCGCCTTTGTCACATCGAGCACATTACCACTAGCATTAACTTTCCTACCCCTATAAATTCCGCGATACATCGCACAAGGCTGCTAAAGCGCGACTGACGAACCGCGGTGATCTTCGATGCGGCGAACGTACCCGATGACACTCGGGAAGAGACGAGTGGTGGTAAGGTAGTGGGGAACGAGTCACCCCCGACAGCGCTCGTTTGTAATACATTTTCTTTCAATGTTTTTCTAAAGAAATTCTTGGATATACAAACAAGTTTCTTCAGGTTCCGATTGGATGTTTTTTTGGAGTGTAATGTTTTTGCTATTAGGTCTATTTACTAGAGAGACCTTCGAAAGATATTATTGTCTTCTTTGTGGTTTGACCTTATATGAAAATAATGATGTTCTTTTATGACCGATTTATCAATGAAGTAATGTATTCTATAGTAAGTAAATCAATTCTATCACAACAAAGTGAAAATGAGCTACGTTTAATTGTACCGATTTGATACTACGATACGAATATTAACTCGTGTGTAAAAGTTACTATTGAGAACAAAAATTTGCCTCCTAAAGCTCGGGTCCCCGGGTTCGCTAAGCCCGTACCTACCGATGTAGGTTCCCTGAGGGAAAACTATTACTTATTTCTATAAATAACAATGAAACAATAGAAAGTTAAAGGAAAAGAGTAGTCTCCAACATTCTAGCTTTATCTTCATAGTAATCTTTCTTTCTTAACCACTTGAGAGATTGCTCATACAAACACGTTGTACGTTACGGTCTCTAATGTCTTGCCACGCGTATGATCGTTTATCCCTTTACTTTAACGAGTAACTACAAAAATCGGTCAAGAAGGGTTCTTTGCTGACAAGCTATAGAACCAATGGCATTGTTATGAAAGTAGAACTAAACATTGTAAATTAGTAAAAAGAAAAAATCTACATGAATTTCTCAATCGTTTATTGCGTTATAATACTTTAAAATATTTTAAGATACATCACTTTAAATTATGTTATTCTAAACTATATAAAAAAATATTTTTTATTTTTTTTTTTTTTTTCATTTATTTGTTATATCCTAACATATTTTACGTAGCTAATCATCTGCAGATTTGGAATCTATTACCTTAAAGTGTTCAAATTATGTATAATTATGTACATTATTTATTTATAATTTGTACAGCATCATTCATATATCTTATGTTATCAAGCCTTATTTGTTTGTTTATTTAATTCCTAGCTTGATCATGGTTTTTTATATACCAATCGACCGTCTCTTTAATTGCTTGATCAAATGGAGTGAATTGAAAATCTGGCAAATAACTTCGTAATTTTGCGTTACTTGCTGTCTTCTTATATTGACCATCTGCAGCACTAACATCGTTACGAATTGAACCTTTATAGTTAAAAGCTTTTACTATTGCATTAACAACTTCAGATATCGTTATCTCTTGGGATTCATCAACTGAAAAACATTCATTTTTATTAGATATAAAATAATACGTAATATGATATAAATAACTGCATTTACCTGATAAAATAATTGGCTCTACAGAATTATATTCTCTGAGAACCCAAATTATTAATTTTGCCAAATCCAAACTATAAATAAATTGTCTCAAAGGCTTGCCAGAGCCTAATACTGTGAAAACTTTATCTTCTGTATTTCCTGTTAAACATAAAAAATCTATATAAGGTATATTTTGAAAAGCATGTTTAGACTAATTTCTAGATTAATTTTTTTACCATCTTCTATTAGATCATATAATCTTCTTATAAGACCTGGTATAACATGACTAGCACTAGGATGAAAATTGTCATTTGGTCCAAATACATTACATGGTACAACACTTGTATATAACCTACCATACTGTTCATTGTATCCTTTGTTTGCAATATCTATTAATCTTTTTGCATAACTATAACCATAATTTGATGGATGTGGTGGACCATTATGAATCTGAAATGTTATTGTTATATAAGAATATTGAATGAGATACATAAAAACAATAAGCTGTATTACATACAAATTACCATAGTTTCATCAATAGGGTATGTAGTCTTATCTGGAAATATGCAAGTTGAAAGACACGAAACAACTTTATTAACACCAGTCTCATGAGCAGTTTGTAGAATGTTATCATTCATATGAATGTTATTTCTCTATAAATATTATGATATAATTTAATTTTCAATAGTTGAACAATTATAATATGATATTGAAAATATAAAATCAGTTACCAAAAAATCTAAATTGTGAGCCATGTTATGGAAAAGACCACCAACCATAGCAGCTAAATGTATGACATGTGTAGGTTTATGCTTATCAAATAATTCTATAGTACTAACTTTATCACTGCAACAATTATACCTGTTATAAGAATATTCAAATCTTAATATTAATGCAATATTGTTACATACCATAAATTTGCATCCTTTGAACCAACGAATATCCATTTTTCATCCGGTCTTTTATCTTCCTCAATAATTTTTTTAATTGCTGTACCAACTAATCCACTCCCACCAGTTACAAGTATAACTTTTGGATGATTAGACATATTTATAACTACTAAAAAAAAAAAAAAACGAGAATTATAAAGCAAAAGAAATAATTAAGAGAATATTTTTTTACATTATCTACTACTTATCTTACATTAGATTTGTCTCTCAAATACTCTATCCAATGTAATTATAAAGTATTTTAAATGCTATCACCAATTTGTCAACAAAAAATTTGTAGAATGTAGAATATTGTATTAGAATTACTGCATCTTTTAATCCTATCAAATGCACGTGTTAAACGGTTATGTTGCATATATATCAAGAAGATGCATATCCAACTTAACAGCACAAATTAAACAATTAAATGTTAAAAAGCAGATGGCGTTCAATACCGACATTTATGATATAGATGCCACGCTCTAGTTCCTTAAATAGCGTGCTACCATCTACAACTTCGAGACTAATTCAAGACTCACGTATCGGTTGAGTTGGTGCATCATTGTCCACCTAGATCCAGCAATAGTGATTCCAGATGATCAATTTCTTGTTTATGAGGAATTGACAGAATGTGTTTGATTATTTTCTTACTTGTAAAATGGAAGACACAAATGATTTCTCAAATGAACCAATTCTCTATGAACTATTAGAATACTTTATTCGAAAACAGGAGCCAGAATTAATAGTAAGTAAGAATTTAGTGTATTTTCAACATTTTGTTATTATATTTTACTGATATGCCTATCTGCATAATTCTTTTAGAAATGTAAAAATGATACTGTTATTTTGCCAACTACTGGGACTATAAAGAATGCATTGAGATATCTTAATAATAGATATTCTTTACCAGAAAGTATATCACAGCAAATTAGTCTTACATTACCATGGAAAATTGCAGTAGGAGATTGTGGTCGTTTGTTGGCTGTATTGCAAGAAAATGTCATAGAAATACGGAAAGCAAAAGATGAATCAATTATTGGCAAAGCTTCTGGTATATTTATTTATGTAATATGAAGTATCAATGAAATTTATATAGAACTTAATAATACTTGATTTTTTAGTTCCAAAAGATGCTTTCCCACAATGGCGTAAACTTACATGGAGTCCAGATGGAACAATTTTAGTTTTAGCATCTAGTAATGGATATGTATCATTTTATAATTCATTAGGAAATAATATCTTTAACATAAATCCAAAAACAATATCACCAAATCCAGAAATATTGGAAGCTGGAGATGCAATAGCATCTATAATATTTCTTGATCCAAGAACAAAGAATGAAAAGTGGTCTTATGAATTTATATTAATTACATACAGTGGCCTTTTAAAATCTTATCATGTATCTTTATCCAATGGCTTTAGTTTTAATTATGAATTTTCTTTTTGTAACTTTTATAAAAATGGAGTCAATGCAGTTGCATATGATGAAAAACATTCCTTATTTTATGTTGCTGGTAATGCAATTACAAAAAAGTTGACAGTAAGTTTAAACTATAAAAAATTATTTGTGCATGAAATGTTTGTTAAACTTCATCTATTTTATCTTAGTCTACAGCATCAGAGACTGGATTAACTTCATGGAGATTGCTGAATGATTATCCATATTGTCAATTATCATTTACTTTTAATGAAAATACTGAGACTAAATCAAGATTTTCTCTGTGGAATATCATACCTACTTTATATTTTCGAGTAGAATCAATAATATTTAATATACGAATATCTCCAAACAATAAATCATTAATATGCTTACATACAGATGGATCTGTATCACTTTGGAGATTACCGAATTTAATATTACAAAATAAATGGAAATTGCAAGAACAACCAGGTTTCAATATATCTAATCCATTAGGACTTATAAAGTTTAAAAAGTTCCCATCTGGTTTCACAGAATTTCATCCTGTAGATATAGGATGGTGGTCTAACCAGGTAATATTTAATATTTTTCATTCAATATGCAATTATATATATGGGCTATTTTATAAGATGATTTTATAAAGTATATCTCTTTTAAAGGCTATTATCATAGCAAGATATACAGGATCCATTTCAGTATGTTCAACCAAAAATCTGAATAATCTATTGGGATCAAGTCCAGAATTTTTAGCTGGTCAACCACAAATTTGTGAGTTAGGTCCAGGTCGTGGATTCTTATGCTTGGATTGTGAATCTTATGTAACAAGTAAAAAACGGAATAGAGAATCTAATACTGAAGGTCAACTTTTAGGTTGGTGGTTAATATTTCTTATTAATATCACATTTAATTTTATATAATTAATTTTTGAAATAAAATTATTTAAATTAATTTTTTTAGAAGCATCATCAGAAAGTGAAAAAGAAAGTGATGAATTAGAACCTATTACTATTTTAAATTATACTACAGAATTAGTACAAAGTACTTTATATTCAATTACTGATATGGAAAGATTTCAACCAAAAAGAAAACGTTCAAAAGTTTTATATAGAACTTATAGAATTTTAGGACTTAAAAGCACTACTCCTGAAGAATTATATACTAGAAAAATAGATATTGAGGTATTTATGTAATATAACAATTCTAATGTTAGAATGATAAAGAAAAAAAATGCAATATTTATTATGTATATATAATATGTTATATATAGTTATTTATATTCTAGGAATATGAAGAGGCTTTAGTACTGGCTAATACATATAATTTAGATACAGATCTTGTATATCAAACACAATGGCGAAAATCTAAGTTATCATTAAATGCTATTCATGAACATTTAAGTAAAGTTACAAAGAGATCTTGGGTTTTAAATGAATGTGTTACTCGTGTACCAGATACAATTGAAGCTGCAAGAGAATTATTAAATTTTGGATTAAAAGGTGCTAATTTAGAAACATTATTAGCCATTGGTACATGTGATGATGGAAAATTTGTATTAGCTGATACCTTTGATGATGCAGCCAAATTGGATCAAGAAAGTAATTTAAAGCAGGTACATTTTATATAAAACGCAGAAATATAAAACTGAATAAGAATTTATGAATATTATAAAAATTTGCAGATTCAAAGAATAAACAAAATCATTGAATCTATCGATGTCAATAACTTATCAGAAGCACAAAAGGACTTAATTAAATATAGAAGATCACTTTTGAATCATTTAGATAAATTACTTACTTATGAAATTATTCTTGGACCTTCTCTCCCATATGATAAAAATTTTTATGAAAAATTTAGACAGCTTTCCATCATTGAAAACGCTGTTAGGTATATTTTTTATATTTATTACTATTTATTCTATCTGAAAACTCAAGTAAATTGATATACATATTTATTTCATTATATACAGATTTGCAAAAGACAGTGACTGTAGAGCAGTAGAAATTATGTTTGCTTATTATGGTAACATATTGTTACCACATTGGTTAGCTATCATAAGTTTTTTCCCAGAAACATTAAATCCTTCAAATTATCAAAAGCTGCTACCACATTGTGATTTAGAAGGACAACTGTTTTTACCAGATCAATATGAATTACGTCAAAAAGATTGGTCTGAGAGAAATATTTTTGATGAAGTAATTAACTTCATACAGGATGATCAATCTCAATTACTTTATGAAACAGATCCATCATTGGATATATATAAGTATGATTTAATCGATCATTTACTTATATAAATGTATTAAACCCATTCAAATAACAATTAATATTTATGCTTTTAGAAATGCACAACTTACACCAAACTTATTACAAAAATGGTATAGATGTAGAGCATGTGAAATTGAAAAAATTAGTTTTATGGTAGACAATGCATTGGAATTAATCAGGATAGGAAAATTGCATAATATTAATAATTTAGAAGATTTGTTAATAGATTTGGAAACATTGGATGATCTAGTTTATAAAGTTTATCTGGACGATATGTCATTGGATAAATTAGAGAAATTAAATAATCTAGAAAAGATTAAATTACTAATGACAGGATCAGAAGAAAATAATTTTGTCAATAATGTACAAAATCTTATACTACCATTTATAAAGAGAAGGAATAAGTATTCTGTATGTAATAACATTATTCTAAAATTATATTTTTTCTAACGTTCTAATTATTTTTTATAAATTTCAAGGAGAAAAATTCTGAAGAAAATTTACTACATAATTACTTGGTCTGTATAAGTAAGGACGACCTTAGATTACCTGTTAAATTTTTTGAATATTTAAAACAATTTGGTGAAACAGATATAATGTTAGTAATGAAAGATGTTGTAACCATAGCTTTAGATTGCATATATGCATGCAATGATTTAAATATGTATCAAAAAGCAAAATATATCTTAGATACTATATCAAAAGATCAGTATCGTAAAGGAAAATATGACAGTTCGTTTGAAGAACTCGATAAAGAACTCGAAGGTATGAAAATTTTAAATAAATATGGAGTTAAAACAACAATAAATTATTTGCACAATAATAAAAACAATCCTGAAGATGTGAAATTACTATTAAACCAAATGGCAAGAAGTTTGAACAAATCGTAAGTATACTATGTTTTCTATAATCAATTTTAAGATGTGATAAGAATAATTTGTTATTATAATTTTGCAGAATGCCACATCCAGATGAAAAACAATGGGCTCAATTATTGAATCAAATGTTAGAAATTCGTGGCATGTTATTTACATGTATTGATATTGAAATATGTTTTGAAATTTGTGTATCTGCTAGATTAATGTCAGGAGATAAATCTAATATTCAAACTTGTGTTACATTGATAGAAACAAGAAAAAAAGAGGAATCCTTATTGAAAGTTTCATACAATAAAGCTGTCAATCTTATAATAGAAGCTAGTAAAGAATATTTCAACAGCTCCAAAAGTCTTACTGATCCAAATATGGAATTAGCCAAGTAAATGTTTATTTTTACTATAATAATAAAAATAATTTATTATAGGAATAGTATTTATATATTCTTTAAATAAATGCATTAATGATTTCAGGACTTGCTTGCACTTGATTCTTGATGATAATTATATTATTAGAGAAGAATATGATTTGATTAGTTCACTTCAAATTTTGAACGAATTTAATGTAGATATACTACCACTTCAAGTAAGATCCACGCAAGATAAATTAAAATTAATAGAAGATTGTTTAAATAAACGTGAAGATGCTTATAAAAGTCGTCAACGATTATTAATGTTAGCAAATTATTTACATATTGAAAAAAATAGTACTAGATTGCGCGAAGGAAAAGTTTTAGAACTCGTGGCGAAAAAAGCATTACAGGTCCATTTTATTATTAAGAAATTTTCTACACTGTTTATAACATATGTGTTACAAACAAATTTCATTTATAGGTCCACGACTATAACACTTGTGCATCTACTTGCCAACAACTGATGCAAATTAATTATATTCCTATATGGACAGTGGTATTTGAACTAGGATGTTCTGAAAATTTTCGAGATTTACAAACTCGTAGGAAATGTTTATGGTTTGCTATAAATAATGGACCTAATGATATATTAATCAAAGCTTTGGAATGCGTGCATTTAATTGAAGTGCAAATATTGCATGAAAATTTACAATTGTGGATGCCCAATGATATATCTGAAGATCTTGATGAGATTGAAAGTGAAGATGAATTTATAGATGCTATGACTACAGTAAGTTGAATGAATTAACATTTATAAAAAATATACAATTCATTTAAAAAAAAAAATTATAATATAAAAACTATTATTTTATTGTATTTTAGCCTCAAATAGAAAAAAAAGAATTTATTCCTAAGGTATTTGAAACATCAACAGAAATTGTAAAAACTTCTGCAAACATTATGAAAAATTCAACATATGGATTAATCAAGAATATAGGGAATACAGATTTTTGGAAATCAAGATTAAAATTTAGTTTCAGTAATTCGTTACAAAAAGAAACGCAAAATGAAAATGAAAGTAATGAGCATGAAAATACAAATATTCAAAGTTTCTCTTGTTTTTATGAAACTTTACATACAAATGAGAGAACCAGTAATCTTGATACAAAATACGTAAATTATTCTATGTTAGAAGTTCAAAATACTAAATTAAAATTATGTAGAGCATTATTGAGAATAAGTTTATTGACTGAAGCTTCTTGTTATGGCCATGAAGTAAATGATATTAATCATTGTAAGTATTATACAATAGTATAAAAAAAAAATGAATTTTATTATATCTAATGTACTTTTTTTATTTTATTAGTGCTTTTAGAATGTGCAAAACATACTATTCATGAAGATTGGTTGCTAAGTGTAGCATACTTGCTGAGTCTAAATAAAACTTATATGTCAGATATTCTATCTATTTTTATGAATTTACCAAGAAATGAGTTATGCATAGAAACAGTTATATATTACTATTCTTTAGAACTTCATAAACAATTATGTAATAATACTGAAAAATTATACATGTATGATCCATTATGTTTAATAAGCAAGGCACTAACACTTGCAACAAATTGTGATGAATGTGACATACAAAAGGCATTATTGCATTGTAAATCCTATTTAATGAATGATAAAAAACTAACAAGATCGCTGTCAACAAATTCTGATGAAGATATGAATGATGAAAAATTTAATGTTCCTGAACATAGCAAAAGTATAAGCAAACAAACAAATATAGAGTATAATAATGGAGTAACAACATTAAGTTCAGATTCAATGAAAGATGAAGTATCATCTACATTGTTTGATTATAAAGATGATGAATGGACAGATGATTGGAGCAATTTTTCTGATGCTGATCTAGATGAAACTGTAAATAGTATCACACAAAGAGAAATTACAGGTGAAGATAAAATTTATACGGAAGAAGATCGTTTTAAAGCTTTCACGAAAATGTACACAGAAATAAAAAATATGAAAGATTACGAACAAGTTAAGAATATTTTGTCGACGTGGCCAGCTTTTAATAAGTCCGAATTTACTACAGTTAATGTACACCCTATATTACAAATGATTAAAATAGTTCGTACGTGTATCAAAGCTGAAGATACTGCCAAATATGAAGATCAAGTATTACAAGAGTATAAAGATCTCATTACAATGATATCTGAAACAAATGTGAGTTTAATTTGATTCAATGTATTGTATCAGTTAATTTATTTTTTGCATAATTAATACTTTTTTTTTTAGATACTCAGGGAATTTCTAAAACAGGAACTTGATAACATTCCTCTAGATCATAGTCTTCATATACGTCTTTGTACAAATGACCCAATATTTCATAAAGAGGCAGTAGATATACTTCAAAAAGAGAAAAAGGTTTATTTTAATTATCAATTAAAAAATTACATTTATAATCTATGTAACTAAATTTCTTTTTTTAGGTGAAGCTCTCATTAATAACGCTAAAAGAAATCTTTTTAAAAAACTTAACTTCTTATTTTGAGCCAGATCATGAGATATACAAACAAATAATTAAACATATTTTTATAAAACGATCTTTGCCATATATTGAAGAAAATACAACAATACTTGTAGAAAAATTAATGGAACAAAAACACGTGATGCATGCTTTAAGTGTAATAAGTATGGCAAAAAATATACCTACATCTTTAAGTACTTTTGGAACTTGTTTTCAGTTATTAATGAAAAAATAATTTTCATTTACAATAGCATATACTGAAATATTAATTGTATATAATATATATATATATATATATAAATGTTATAAAAAATGACTTTTTATTAGAATAATGTAATTTTCTTTCACTCATGTTATAATATTTAAATATGTGTAATTATATAACATACAAAAAAAGCAGAACATAGAAAAAACGAGTTGTATTTTTCTACTTGAATATATATTAGTTTACGTGACAAGCCAAATGTTTACAATACATTAATCGCTGTAAATTGTATAAAAAGCATTATGATGAACCAAATTAACCTAAAATATGGAATAATTATATTAATGCTGGAAATCAATTTATGAAGTCACTGGTAGATTATCAACCTTTCAAAGAAGATAATCCAGCTCTCATTATTTCATCAACAAGTAGAAGATTACTTGCAATAATGGTGCTGTAAAAAAAAAAAAATAATGTGTCATATAAGTATTTAATTGTTTTGATTTAATTTAAACTAGCTATATTTTGTAGTATATTAATTTTGATCTATTACCATGAATTAATTATTTGTTTTTTCACGACATAATTATCAAAAATTCCAGCATCAACTGGTTTTAGAGCCTCTCCAGTAGTCACATCTAAACCAACTGCTTCTCCTAGAGTAGAACTTTCTTCCAATAATTTTACAATTGTGTCTTGAGAATCAAAACCACTGTTAATAGCTAACAATATAAAGATATAAAAATATATTAATTTTTTAATATAATATAATACAAAAAAAGACGAAGTTTTTCATATAATATACCAAGAGTTTTTGGAATAATGAGTAAAGCTTCAGCATAAGCCTGTACTCCTAAACGTTGCTTTCCTTTTACTTTCTCTTTATATTGTTGAAGTGCTTGACAAGCAGCTACTTCAAAAGCACCAGCTCCAGGTATAATAGCTTGATCATCAATAGCATTTTTTATAGCCCTTAATCCATCTCTTACAGCATCCTTCAATTGTTCTAGTGTGTATTTATTTGGTCCCTGTATCAAGACATAGTTATACATTATTAATATAGAAATTTTTTATAGACAAATATAAATTTACCTTCAGAAGAATTGTGACAGAATTTGGGTTTTTACAATCTTCTATAAACGTGTATTTAGTTTCTCCCTGAAATAAATTCATTTTTAGGTATACCCCTTAGTATTCATAAATATTTAGAAATATTATTAGTAAATTACCAGAACATGTTCATAAACTAAGCCAGCCCAGCCAAGTTGTTCCTCCTGCAAGTCATCTACAGAATTCATAGCTATTCCACCACATGCAAGTGCTAAACGTTCCATATTCCTACGTTTAGCACGACGTAAAGCCATAATATTTTCTTTTGCAAGCATATCTAAAGATGGTGGATCTATACCCTTTTGATTTATTATAACAAATGACTTATTTGTTCCATCACACAACTTCTTCTTCAACTCAATTATTTTTTTAACACGATTATCTATGAAGTGTCTTTCTGCTGCAACTAATTTTTCTCTTTCTTCAGCTGTTTTATAGAAGAATCCACTGTTTACCTATAATATTAATAATTATATATAATTGTTAAAGATATAAAAATACTATATTTGCCATTTTATTTACTTACTTCACTTTTTTCATATTCTAAACTGACATTACATGTAAGAATATATGCATTTTCTACTCTTTTAGGCATATCTGGATGTCTGCAACCATGATCTGTCACAATACCACGAATTAAAGTAGTATCAATAGCAGTCCTATGCTGCATTTCCATTAATTCTACCATATGTAAATCAATTTCTTTTCCTTCCTGTCTGATAGCTAATACTGCATCTACACAAATTCCTGTCAATTTATCTGCTATAGTAGGATGGACTTTTGTTCTAAGTGATGTCCTTGCTATTTCTAAAAGATTTTCCCTGGTAACAGTAATTGGGATTTTTAATGAATCTAAAATCTCTAATGTTTTAGCACGAGCTAATTCAAAGCCTTCTGTTAACACCCTTGGATGTAAGCCTTCCGAGATGTAAAGATCTGCTTGTTTAAGAAGTTCTCCTATAACTAATACAGTACTAGTTGTACCATCTCCAGTTATATCATCTTGAGCAGTTGATGCTCTTGCAATTAAAGATGCTGTTGGGTGTTGAATCTGCATTTCATGAAGTAATACATTTCCATCTTTAGTTATTTTTATATCTCCAGCTCCAGATACCAACCTAAATGATTAAAACACTTAGATATTAACATATAAACTTACAATAGCAATAATATTAATTTAATAATATTTTTCTTTTATACATTCTCAAAAAAAATATATAATTATCGTTATATCTTAGGTTACTTTTATAATGACTAAGACACTATCATGACCATATAAGGGAAATTAATGAAAAATTCTATATGTCTATACATTGAAAATCTATGTTACATAGTTTATTAAGACTACAACTGCCTATTAATTTTTTAATCGAAATTATTTAAATATCATATAAATAACATGTAAAATAACAAAATAAGCACGTGATGGAATAGACGCATACATTTTCATGGTTCCTTTGGGCCCTAAGTTAGTCCTCATGACTTCTTGGATACCTTTTGCAGCAGATATATTTACAGCCAGTGCTTGCGCTGCTCTGGCGAATTCGGCTTTTGGATTTAATAAACTAATTGCTGCCATTTTTCAAATATCTCTTTTGTATTCACAGAAACAAATCACTCCCTTACCAAAAACTGCTACTAACACTTCGAGAAAATTACCGGTGTGAATATAGTTGAACTAATTGAAGTCTATGATAAAAAAGGTTAAGAAATAGAATCGAAATCCATTGTAATAACTAAGAAAACGTGCAGATAGCGCTGTCATTTACAACAACCAATGAAAACATACGCCTCGCTAAACTCGTCCATTATTCGCTAACAGATTAATATCATGGCGGAGCATTCAAAAGAAAAAAAGAAAATTCTACCGATTAAGGAATCTTGGAAGTTATAAAAATAGAATGACATATTTATTTGCCTTGCAATTACGATATATAATCTAAGAACACGATGATTTGTGAACAACTAGTTAAAATAAATACATTAGATATCATTGCTCGAAAGAAACTGATTGATAATTTGGAAGAAAGTATATTGTAAATACAAATAATAAATATTACAAATATAATTATAAAAGTTTAATCATAATAATGTATATGTTTGTACGTGTCAATTTTTTGTACAGTAAACAGAACACATTAGAAACTCTTTGTCTGGAAAACTTATCATTGACAAGAATAGAGGGCATACGATTGCTTTCAGCTTTATATAATTCTCGTAAAACTATGAAATATTTATATTGTTGGCGTGCTTTTAAAAGAAAAGAAGGACCTCTACTAGTTGATATTCGAAATGTCACGGGATCAGGCTTGTATACAGACAAGATTTCTAAGAAATGCGATTGGTTTCGTCTGATCGGGTGTTTAGAATCTTTAAATACTTTATCCGTGAATTATGCATATATAGCAACACCTACAGGAGATCTCCTCGTTAATCTCGCAAAGTAAAATGTTTTATCTTCATTGAAATAAAAGATAAACAAGAAGTTCAAATTTATCAATTTTTTTTAAACATTAATTTCACAAAGTTTTTATCAAGTTCTTGATGAATAAATCTAATTTATTTAGTTATTTCCTCGATAATAGGGTTTTAGGATCTAAATGGCAATGGTTGCAATTGTTGTGCTTAGAAGAAGAAATTCCAAATGAGGTTAATCCCGATGATGGTGTTGGTGGTTATAGAATACCTGATGTAGCATGGATGGAAGCACGTCTTTGGGCACCTGGTTTAAAAGTTCAATATGTTTTCAGTAACGAACACATATTTCAATATCATTTGTTTTTGTTTTGTTTCAGAATACAATAGAAATAATCATGATTTACAGTTGGTTTACCGGAGTACGACAGACACAAAATGTTCTTTTCCCGCCACACACCAATGCACACATTTGCACTTTCCAGTGACATCGATTTACGATTTCGACAACCTTGGTTTCTTGATTGCACGATTAAAACTCTCTACACTTGGTATCCAAAAACTCTTGGTAATGTATTTTAATATATTCACGCGAAATTGTTTATTTATTGTTTACATGTGAATTCATTTCCTGCGTAAATAATTCAAATTTGTATTTGTAAGATCTTGTCACGCCATCTAGCTCCAATATTACGATTTTGTTCAAATTGTGATGTTCATAGCTATAATGAATTTACAAGTTATTTTTTTATAACATATATATTTAATACAATTGTTTAGTATTTCTGAACTTACAATTGTGGCATCAACGAGATAATTTAGATCTCCCATTGAAGAATCTTTTCCTACGATTACCAGCATTACGAACTTTTGAATTTAGGGGGGAAATTCGGATGCTTGCAACTTTATGTGCTATGTGTTGTCAAGTGCGAGCTGGAAAGTGTAGTAAGTGTCTGTAACATTATATTTTCATTTTGCAAAAAATATTGTGTATTTTCTAAACATGCCTTCTTATCACTTAAGATCTTGTAAGTAGAATATCATATTTTTACATTTTTCAGATGTTAATTGTGTTAATATACATTTACAAAAAATTATACACGATGACGTAAATAACAATAATTTCGTTAAAGGGGTTGAATATTTATTAATATGTTTTAAAAAAGATTTTTCTGAATTGAATGTTACGTTCGAAATTGATTTCTGCAAGTCTTAATTAAATTATTTGCTTCAAATTAAATATGGGTTATATATATACAAAAAAAAAAACAAACAAACAAACATAAATTTGCAGATATAATTATTTATTATTAATATTGTGATTTATCTAAAACATTATAAAAGTAAATGCTATTTTTAAATATCTTTAAACAAAATTTGTATGAAAATGCAGATATTCACAGTTTAAATTTAATATGTACAAGATCTTACATTTTTTCAGATCTTATAGCACAATTGTTTGGTCAATTAAATATAGTTTGCAAATAAATTATTGCTTAGAGCATTCTCATTGTATTTACGAAGTAGTAGATTCTTGTTGTTCAAATTTAGGATATTTTGCTTCAACTTCTGCCCAAGTAATCTTTCCATATGAGAGATCCCTAATTATATTAGGAAGTTCTGCCAACTAAAATTATAAAAAACATTTTATAAATATAGAAAATACTATATAAATAGTACTATATAAATTAATTAAAAAATATATTTTAAATAATATACACTATACCATTATTCTAACTTGTCCAGTACTATCTCTTTCTCTAAGAGTAGCACTGTGTGGTTCTTTTAAAGTATCAAAATCTATAGTTATACCAAATGGTATTGCAATCTCATCTGTGCGAGCGTATCTACGACCAATACTACCAGAAGAATCATCCACCTTGTGTGATACATCAGCTTTAGTAAGATTTTGAGCTAAAATTTGTATTATAGATTGAAAACAATTTTCTGGTACTTATATGTAATACTTGAAATGTATTTTATACATACACAATTCCTTCACAAATGGTACAAAGTCATCATGTCCACTTAAAGGTAATACTGAACACTTTAGTGGTGCAATAATCGGTGGTAAACTGAAATACGTTCGTTTTTCATCTTCTTCTCTTGCTCTAAAATTATGTTCGAAAAGAGCGTACATGATACGGCCGATACCAAAAGATGGTTCTATTACTGAAGGCACAATTTCTTCAACATGAACAGTCTTTTGATATCTTTTTACTTCTATCATATCTCTTATAATTTTTACAGAGGAATCATTAGAAAGTTTTAATTCACTTTCACCTTTGTCATTAATATCTTTTTCTAAATTTTCAATATCATTTATTTCTAAATTAGCCAATGTATCTTGGACAATTTTACTATCTTTTTTAAATGTTTTACCAATAAGAACTTTGTTAGGTACCACTTCACAAACATCTACAGTTTTTGGAGATGGTAACTTCTTTTCTGCTACTAATTTAACTCCTGTAGCTTTAGTATGCTGTGTAAGATCATATGCAGATCGATCTGCACAACCTACACATTCTATCCATCCATAAGATGTTAGACATTCTGCATCCCAGCAATCACAAGCATAATGAGCCATTTCATTACCCATGTGTTGTCGAAAACGTAATCTTTTTTCATCAATACCAACCTTTAATAAAAACAAGTAAATCCTAGCCATAAAATATCCTAATGTTTCATTTGCTACAAGACCAGTAGACACTGCTTCTCCTATAGTAATAGATTGTGCGCTTTTTCCATCCATCTGATTACATGCTGAATATAATAACATACTTATATCCTTAACTGTTTCAAATTTAGGATGTCTCTTATCTGTAGGGTCACAAAAGTGTTCAATTTCTGCCATGGTAAATTCTCTGACTCTAATAAGACCTGATCTTGGTGATATTTCATTTCTAAAAGCATTCCCAATTTGTGCAGCAGCAAATGGCAATTTTTCTTGATTAAATGCAAATAATCTTTTAAAATTCACAAAAATTCCTTGAGCAGTTTCGGGTCTTAAATAACCTTTTACTAATCCTGAAGGACCAATTTGAGTTCCAAACATTAAATTAAATTCAATTGGTTCAGTTAAGTCATTGTTAGAAATTGGAGATTTCATATTGTATTTATTCATTATTTCAGCCATTTCATTTTTAGTCATTCCATCTAATTTGATTATAATATCTTTACATTCTGCACGCGTATTCTCATTAGTCTTCTTGTCACTAGCTACTTTTTCTAAATGTGCTTTAATTAAATGATCCAATCTAAAACATTCTCCAGTCTTTACATCTTTTACCATAAGATCTGCAAATCTTTCAACATGCCCAGATGCTTTCAATACTGGTTCAGGTGTTAAAATAGAACAATCTACTTCTAACATTTGTTCTTCTAATACAAAAAAGTTTCTCCATGCATTTATTAAATTTGTCTTCATAGCACAGCCCATGGGACCAAAATCAAATTGTCCAGTAACTCCACCATAAATAGCAAAAGACTGATCTAAGTAAAATCTACGTTTCAATAGATCCTCCATTCTTGATCTATCAAATGTTATAATATCAGACACAAGCGACATTTCTTTATCCTCTAACAACTTCTTACGAAGTTTCAGTTCTGCCACTGCTTTTTTAACATCTAATTCTGGTGCTCCATCAGCTTTTAATTTACGTACCAGATCACCCTATAATTTAAAAAAGCCATATGTAATTATAATTTCAATTTAAACAGGGAAAACATTGACTTGACTTTATTACATGAATCTGAATTTTTTGTTACAATACAATGATTAGAAAAAATATCCATATGGAATACCTGTTCCTTGACACTCGCACGAAGCGGTGCTAGAACTTCTTCGACTTTCGGATCTGTCATATCTGGTGCAATGTGTAATTTCACTTTTCTATGTTTCTTCTTAGAACCCCAATTACTAAAATCGGTTAATCTTCCGGTAAATGTAAAGTTTCTAATCGGTTGTTTGTTGTAACAAACACGTGTATACTTCTGTCGTTTCGCAACTTTACTTGCGATCTGTAAGCTATATAACAAAAGCCGCATTCGTACTAGTATTACACATCGATACGTTGAAAGACCATGAGGTTCTAAAGCTTCTGATGCAACAAACAAAAAGGTACCTTTGATTGTTACGGTACTGCAATATGATGGAAGTTAAAATTATAAAAATATTATAAATATCATTTTTCCTCGATTGTTTATGAATTGAAATATTTAATTATTAATCGCAATGATCGATTAGTTAAATGAAAATATAATTATACGGAATAATTTGTCCATGCACGAGTGTACGATATATTTCGTTATTGAAATTTATATTATTTCATTATAATGTGTAATAATGTAATAATTAATATCATTATATAAAGCGTAAAACTTTTTAAAATCCATCGAGCATGAAGATAAACATTTTCATATAGTTTTATTCTTTAACTATGTTAATGCTCGCTTTGAAATAATTGTGGCGCGAAATTTAAATATGATTCACAAGAGATGTGATTATATTTGAAGAACTTAATACCTTTCAAATAATATAAATATTATGTAATGGTATGAATATTATGTGGAAATTATTTACGGTATTATGTACAAATAGATGTCTCGTAAGATAATGTTATAAAAGGTATAAACATCACATATTTATTTACACATGCTACATTCATTATTCAGATAGCCAATTTCCCATCGTTTGTTAAACAATTAGAACAAAAAGAGAAAAATATTAGAAAAGAAACATCTTTCTATAATCTTGAATAATTTTATTTTTTTTTTTTTTATACACTATAGCATGGTTTATAGAAAAATTACAATTGAGAAAGAAAAACTTGTAAAAAATTATGAGATAATTGTGATATTTTTCCTATCAATATATTTATTATAACTTTTCAATAAACCCCGCTTGCGTATAATATATTTAATAGTATAATATGCACAGATGAGAGGTGTGTATTTCAGAGTAAGTCCACCGCAGATTAGTTGCCTGCAGACGCATTGACTGTATAATGATTTTCTTTACTTAAATCATATAAATTCTGACACCTAAGTGTAATATTTACTTATATTCTAAATATTTGCATACATTATACAATAATTCAATTCAAATGGATTTACTGCTCAAATATAAGGGTTAATATCATAAAAATAAGAATATACAAAGGCTTTTTTGTTTTTTCTTTTTTTTTTTTAGTATAACAATAGTATGATCAAAAACAATATTTATCAGTGTAAACAATTTATTTTACATAAGAGTAATACTCTGACATCAAAAAAAAAGCAATAATAATGGATAATGTATAATAATAAATAAAGTATGAAACGTAAATAATGGATATTTACAAGTATGTAAATGGCAAAAAAGCTATAACAGAGACAGAATAATTGCTTCTCCTTTGTAAATATACTTTTTATAAGTTCTAAAATAGATTCTGTCACTTGTTTGTTAAAGGTGCACCTCGTATGAGTGTCGTGTTATGTAATACCTGTACACTTAGAACCTATGAAACATACCACCATAACATATAAGAAACTCATAAGGTGCTGTCACTTTAGAAATATCAACCACGTGACAGATTCAATCAGAAACACGTACCAATAATATATGTAGCATGAATGCTTACTTTGCTATAATAATTCGTCTATAATGTTCAGAAGGGTTGGCCATGATAAACATCATTGCGACTCTTACATAGTACTTGGAAAATTGATGAGAAATCTCGTAGTCATACTTCCGATTAACTTACACTACCGTAAATGCATAATTTCGATTCAGCTATGATCGCGAAGCATTGTTAGTGAGACTTCTCGTTTCTATTTATTTCACATAAAAATTAAAAGATCAGTTTTATCTCTAAACAAATTAGCTTATAATCAAAAATTTGATATACGAGAATATGACGGAATATCACAGTTCCGAGTTTGAAGAGTCGCTTGAGAAAATCATGGCATTTCCTGTATTTTTTTTTTCTTTTTTTTTTTTTTGTTTTAAACCTATCCCAAGATAGTCATTAAGTCATTAACTGTAAGACATTCTAGTTAACAACAATCCTACATACTACTGTAAGATTATCTATTTAAGAAATCGTAACGTTTAGTATTAATATGAAGTCATATACAACTTGCTAAGGATGCTGTAAACTGTATACTGATTGCTAAACGTTCCAAGTGAATACTGTACGTATAATGTACGTAAAAAGAGTCAAAGATGACACGTAGATCCAGCACATGTTGCATTTGCGAAGACTAATCTCATGGAATAATTAGTAAAGTTCATACGAATAAAAATTGTAATGCACAATTCGCGTAACTTATTTTATGGAAGTGTGATGCATGTTGCAAACTGGTTTGAAACACACGAAATTATCTTAAACAATGCTGTATAATAGCATCAATGTTTTACAAAATAGTTTAAAGAGATTTCATTTAAGATGGAATATCGCATGATGCAATAATAATTTTAACAGTTCTAGGCTTTACAATATATAAATTGGACAGTTTGCAACTATTCATTACTCTTCGCACATTAATATATACGGAGGAACAGTCAGTTTTCAAATCTTGTAGTTTTTTTCAATATTGAAAGAAGACTATTTAAAAGATGGAATGCTGTGGTGTGGATTTCACAATGTGTTCGCATAATATTGTATCCTTTTAAATAGCAAATACTATTGTTTAGAGAATAAATTTTTTTCTGTATATATGGAATATATGAAAATGATTTGTATAGAGTATGTGTATGTGCACAATGCTAACTGATAGTATACAGCGTTCCTTTCTCTTCCATTATGTTATTCTTTCTGTGATGGAATCATATTTCAATTTCTTAGTGTCATCTGTAATTACAATCCAACACATTACCATTGTTATTAAAAAACCTTACAGTTGCCAAAGTTTTTACAATAAACGTAAAAAATCGTTAATACGCAAAACAATTTGATCATAAATTTGATCAGAATACTACCATAGCATATGGTAATCCTCTAAATAATATAGCTATTTACGAATGACAATTGACCTTTTGTATTCTAAAAATATTCGAAAATTATCTGTGTTTTGCAAAGCTGGTTATATTAATGTAAACTTAAAAATCAGTATTATCAAATTACGAATTATAAATAATCGTAATATTTTATGAAACTGTGGATGATCAAACGTAGAAGTGATTCTTATACTCTTATAGACATTAATAGATTAGTTAAACAAACGCATCGTAGAATTGAACATTTTAACAAATTGCACAGTTCAAAGTTAACGGCGATTATCGTTTCATCCTTTTAGATACAGAATTAGTGCTTTAGACACAACTTTTTTTTTTCTTTTTTTTTCAATTGTATTCCTTAATACAATATTTTGTAACTAATTATTTACATCGATGCGTTTTACAGCTTCAGTCTATTAAGCTATTGATCTGAAACCCGACAGCCTTCAAATCCATATAACATATGACATCCCACGAAATTATTAAAATAATTACATTATAAACCGAATATTCTACTGGGCTGGTGGTTGTGGTTCACTGGGCATGTTTGGATTGGGATATGGTGAAAGAAACGAATAATTTGGATAAGGTGGGGGAGGATGGGGAAAGGGTGGATAATAATTAGGAGGATGTGAAGAAGGTGGCGCATAGCCCCTATGCATATACGGATCTGCCGGAGGAGGTGGACCATGGAATGCCGAGTACATACGAGCGTATTCGGTGTTGTATGTTGGTCCACCGTATGCCGGATATCCTGGTGCTCCTACGTTATATATTTAAAATTAGTACTTAATGTAGATATTTTGATGTCCTTTAGAAATATAATGGTATATAAAATTTTATAGAACTTACCACCTGGTGGATAAGCAGCAGTAGATCCCGGAGCTGGAGGATAATGTTGCGTATATGGATCATACGGTCCAGGTGGATAAGGTCCAGGGTAACGAGTACTCGTGGGATGACTGAACGCAGTAGGTATATGTGTTTCGTCTCTACTTAAGACAGTAGCTACTGTTGTTGTAACAGTTGTCTCTGTAGTTTTAGATTCAGTTGTATTTCCTAATGTTTTGGCAGTTGTACTAGATACTTGAGAATATACAGTAGGTACATTCATCATCGTCCGATCTTCCATAGGCTTTGCCGCATCCGATTGTGACTTCGTATCCACTGGTAATCGAGGATTTGTCGTGTGAGCCGGGACGCCAGGGAAATATGTCCCATAAGGACTGGGCAATGAACGTGATCTTGGATCTGCATAGTCGTAGTACCTTGGATATTGAGCATAAGGATAACCTTGTGGAAGATTAGCAGGATCTCCTTGAACTGCTGCTTCGCGTACACATGGTTCTATTATTTTTGGTGTTGTTGTAGTGTTTGTTCCGGTGCATACAGACGTAACGGACATACTGGATGTTTCTATAACATTTTTAGATGTATCTGTACTTCTCTGTAGAGAAGATGTCGATGGTACTCGCATAGCCGACGATACTGGTTGTGGCGTTAATAATGGTTGCAGTGGTACGGAAGTAGAAGGTGCTGGATGTGGTTGTTCTTCTATTATAATATCATCGTTAGTTGTAGCAGTATCACGTTTTTCATTTTGGTTAGAAAATGGATTATTAAAACTCGTTATAGCGTCTACTTTCGTAGACTCTTTTTCCTCTGGCTGTGAACATTGCTTATCTACTTTCGTCGATAATTCTGACTCTGACTGATCGTGTTGCGTTTGAACACTTTGTGCGCTAGTTACATTATCAGGTATGTAGACCTGCGTACCTTCCTCAGCAGACTTTTGTACAGTAGGATCCGTGTCTGAATTAGAAATACGATTATGAGTGGCAGGACTATAATCTGTATTTGAACTAACTTCAGCAACTACATCCTCTAATCTAACTTCCTCGACTCTTTGTTCCGTTCTCACTTGTCCATCAGAAGAGTTAGAATTTTCGCCAAGAGTAGAATGATCAACAGGCTCTTGTTTGACTTTTGGTAATCTTGATAAAGAAACTTGATTAGTTAAATTAACTTGATTTAAATAAGGTTTAGCAGCTGCAGTTGCAACAGGTTTTGGTCTCTTTGAAATTTCTTTATCTGCAAATGGTTTATAACCAGGTCCACTTCCGGATTTATTGATTGGTCGTCCACTAGTTTGATTGCCTGTTGATGATTTCGGTATTATAGAAATTGCTGAATTATTTCTTAATGGGAAGCTAACCTCGGGTTTAGAGTTCCTCTGAACCATAGAGGATAGACCTAAGATCATATAATTTACAATTATATCAGTTCACTCTTAAAATAAAAATAAATACTTGGAAGGATTATAATAAATTAATACTTGAACAGAGCAACTTACCCTTTTTAGGCTCTTCTTCTCGTTTCTGTTGATTCAATTTAAGTGCAGTTCTAATTGCAATGATTTTACCAGATTCAAGTTGCATATAGATTCCTTTAGGACTTTTTAATACCATCACACGTTGTCCTGCTTTCAATACAATGCTTCCTTTGTCTGGTGAATTAGTTGGTATAACTACATCTAAGGGTAATGTCATTTCCTGTGCGCTCATTCCTTGTCTCTGCCATACTTCTGCAGGTATCCACCTACTTCCAGTTACGCTTCGGGAGCCTAAACTTTCAGCACCACGTTGTTGCATTGGTCTCACAGAAGCTACTGGTTTTGATGTGGTACCAGTGTCACCACCACGAATAGCTCTAATTTGTAAACCTCCTGCTATAAATAAAAGAGTGAAGTAAATAATTTGATTACATTCTACTAGTTTAATGTAAATTATAAAATGACCCTTTACCTCTCGTTGCCGTATTTCCTGGAACATAATTGTAACTTGGTCTAGAACAATTTGCAGCCATTTTCTCAAGTTCATAACCACGACGAGCCAATCGTTTTTCCGCTTGACTGAGTTTCTTATCTTTTCGATCTACCAAAAGACTTTCATGATGGAATGGCTGTTTGGTAAGAAGAGAAGAATGACATTCCAATACGCGATGCATAACTTCGTCTGAGTAACTATCTTTTGTTTGAGAAAAATCTTGTACTTGACTATCTTCCTCCCAATCCCAAGATAACGTAGTTGCATCTTTAAGAGATAGATGTGCATCAGGATTGCACTGATCGACAACGCGATCAGCCATTCCTTGTTTGCTTATTTGTCTATCATAAATCTTTCTTTCGAGACAATTGTCTGTCACTAACCGATAAACAAAGCAAGGCTTTTGCTGTCCATATCTATACACTCTACATACAGCCTGCGTGTCGTGACAAGGATTCCAAGAAGCATCAAATACGATCGCACGATTCGCTCCAACAAGATTGATACCCAATGAACCGGCACGCGTTGATACCAAAAAGAGATGTATTTTTGGATTATTATTAAATTCATTGATAAGTTTTTCTCTTTCTAACGCACTAGTACTTCCATCTAGTCTATAATAATTAACATTTTTTATCCAAGCATCCGTTTGACCGTCTGGATATTTCAAACTGTTTCTGGCTAAGAAGTCTTCTATGAGATTCAATGTAAATAATGATTGAGAAAATGCCAAGACGCGATCTCCTAAACGTATCGCTTCTTCTAATATGCAGAAAAAAAGGGTCATTTTTGCGGAAGCATCAATCAATCCAGGTACATAGCCTTTCATTAATTCCGTCGCCTAAAAGAATATCGAAAAATTATTAAAAAGTTTTAGTTAAATAATTAAATCATATGTTATAAATATATATATTTACCCAATCATATGGTATTCCAGGATCTTCTCTTCCTCCTGGAGAACTTTTGCATTCTTTTTCTTCATCCTTGGTAAGAATTTCGTCGTCCGACTTATCATCTTTATCTTTTTCTAGTAATTCTTCTTTCTCTTTTTCTTCTTCCTTGGACAAATCAGCCTGACTTAATCGAGGACTGTGAGATGGTCCAAGTCCTTGTACTGATCTAGGTCCTGGAGTTGTAGAATTTGGACAATTGGCTTCTGTGTTATAGTTCGATTTATTAGAAAGATTACTCTGATGCATGGACTGATTTGGGATTATATTAGGTGGCATATCCTTATTGCCTTTATCACAAGCACCAGCATTTTGTATATGAGGACCCATACTTGCTTGAGAAGTTTTAGGATCATCAGAGCGAGAATTTACGTCGGTATTATGATTTCCTGCATAATCATAAGACTGATTAGAATAACTTTGTGAAGGGAAATAATTATTCTGAAACCTATTTACATTAGGATCTCTGTAATATGTATCATTGCATTGATCCGTTCGAAATGGTTGTCCAGAATAATCACGTTGCCAATATGGATCATCAGGTCCTTTTATTTGTCCAACCTGACTTTGATGTGAACCATCAGAAGGATAAGTTGACAAAATAGGATTCTGCGTTTGTGTTTGATTAGACGGATAATTAGTAGTAGAATTTGCAGATGTAGTTCCACCTTGACGATCGTTTGGAAATTCATGAGGTGCACTTGTTGATGTATAATTTTGCGATTGCTGCTGATTATCATTTCGTGGATAAAGTTGGTCATTTTGATTTAAGTTTGAATTTTGTGACTGTTGATTTTGAGAATAAGATAAAGCCTGATTTGTAGGTTGAGAAATTTGTCCTTGTTGTGCTGTATTGTATCTATGAGTAGAGTTTTGTGGTGTTGATCCTTGATGATTAGTAGTATATCCGTGATTCTGATTAGGTGGAGCAGCTGATTGTTGACTTTGCTGTGGAGGTGGATATGTAGAGGATGAATTTTGCGGGGTTGATGATGGTACAAGATGAGGATATCCATGCATAGAGTTTGATGTGCTTGCATTAGGACCTTGCTGATCGGACGAATAGGCATGTACTTGATTCGAAATATTAGAATTGGGAGCTGTTTGACTTTGCGGATACGTTGCGTTTTGTGGTACGTTGATCTGATTTGATGCTGGCGGATATCCGCGCATTTGATTCTGGGAAATTGGAGCTTGATTTTGCTGATTTGTCATATATCCATGAGACTGATTTTGTGGTATTGAATTTGAAGTTTGTTGGTTGAAATTAAGAGGTGTTTGTGGAGCAGAATTAGGATTCACTTGTGTTGGATAGCCATGCTGTTGATTCTGAAGTGGCATTGCTTGTGTTTGCTGATTTCCATAAGCATGAGATGAATTCTGTAATCCAAGATTTTGGTTTTGTTGATTTGGAGAAAAACCACGACTTTGATTAGGTGGTGGATTCTGTCCTTGTTGATTTGAAAGATATCCCGTAGTTTGTGGTGGAGGTCCTGCATTCTGATTTGCTTGATTAGGAGTATATCCTAAAGCAGAAGTTTGTAAAGGTTGATTATCATTTCGTGTATACATAGGATTTGTTTGTCCTGCAGCATTGCCATAATTTTGAGTTTGATTTTGTGGAGCATAAGGTGAATATTCAGGAACAGGTATATTATTAGATTGATTAGGTAACTGAGCCTGAAAGGCAGAGGTCTGATTTGGGACTTGAGAGTAATTATTAGGCCCTTGATTTACGGATGTTCCATAATTACGTCCTTGATCCGGATACGTATATGGTTGACGTGGATATATTCCTGATGTTTCATAATTATTTCCTTGATTTTGATCCGGACGAAAATCTGAATTAGGTGGTCCCGAAGGATATCTTTGTGGATGATTAACAGATTGATCATTTGGTGGTATATAATTTTGTGACTGATTGTTGTATCCTTGTGTAGAATTATAATTAGTATTTTGTGTATATGTTGGGAAGGGTTGATTTCCATATCTTTGTTGACCTTGATTATTGTAGAATTCATTATATTCTCCATGATTATTATCATTTCTGTAATACGTATTTTGATCGTTCGAACGATAATTTTGATATCCAGGATAAGGTGCCTGTGATATAGAATTCGAATATCCTGAATTATTTGTAGGCATAGAATAATTGCTATAATTATTTTGTTTTGTATTAGAATGTGTACTGTCTCCTTCTGTACTATCAACATTGGATGAGGAAGGATTAGGTTGTACACTTGCTGCAGGCTTACTTTTTATAGTTGAATTTGTTTTCTTCCCTTTCTTAGATTCTCCTTTTGACTGACGAGCTTTCGATCGTTTTCCACCAGGTATTAATTTTTCTCCTATTGTTTCTTCTAAGTCTAGATCATCCTCTTCGTTTGCTTGACGTTTTCTAAGAAAGTAATATAGTATATCTGGATGATTCCAAATTTTGCAGCAAACAGCAAAGGCTTTTAAAGGATTTGGGACTGCTCTTGTTTTAACAACTTGATTCATAAAAGTATCATAGAGTTTACGTTGATGTGGTGTCATTCTAACAAGAAGAATATATTCTTCTTTGCGTGGTAATGACACTTGGAGTACCGAATGAGATCTTCTCTGTACAAAACCTTCTAACAGAGCATGTAGTACATGCGCTCGATATCGCATTAAGCGAATATCTTGTGGTGTTGAATCAATACACTGACCATTTTGTATTGGCCTTTCAAACATATTACAAAATTCACTCTTGGTTCCTAAATAATTAGGTCTTACAAAATCGACCATACACCAATACTCGAGCAAATTATTTTGTAATGGATAACCAGTTAATACAATTCTTCGTTTCGTACGCATTTGTTTTAGAGCCATACTAATACTAGCATGAGAATTTTTTATGCGATGACCTTCATCACAAATAACTAAATCTGGACCAGGACTAACTAATGCAGAGTGCATCTCATCTAACAAACCTTTGTTTTTGTCTTCTTCTTCAACATCAACCGTATCTTTAAAAGGTTGACCTCGTTTTCGTTTTGCTTTGTTCGGTTTTTTCATAGACAACTGTCTATATAATTCATATCCAATTAATAAAACACCACCTCCTGTTTGCCACTCTTGTATAACTTTAGCTCTTGCTGTCATAGTTTTGTGTGAATCATTCAAAATATGTAAACGAAAATGTCTTGGTCTTAATTCCATACCAATAGGAGCATCTACCATATAAGTTGTTTTGACTTTTTCTATATTCTTTTTATCTTCTATTTCTTCTTTAGTTATACCTTCTTCTTTTTTTATTGTTTCTTCCGGTTCTCTCTTTACATTAACTTCCGTATTTTGATGTAAAATATTCTCTTTCTTTGGCTCATGATCCAAATCTTGACGAGGTTGATTATAATTGGGAAAGGTACTTGGAGGATTATTATAATTTGAATAAATTGGTCCAGATTGATGATTATTAGGATACATAGGCCCAGGAGTTCTGTTCTCCATATCTGAATACATTGTTCCTTGTGATTGATTTTCCATGGTTGTGTACATATTAGAATTCTGATTTTCCATACCAAATTTAGGTGGAGGCAAATTGGGTGGAGGTAAATTGGGTGGAGGTAAATTAGGTGGAGGTAAATTGGGTGGAGGTAAATTAGGTGGAGGTAAATTTGGTGGAGGTAAATTTGGTGGAGGTAAATTTGGTGGAGGTAAATTTGGTGGAGGTAAATTTGGTGGAGGTAAGTTGGGTGGAGGTAAATTGGGGGGAGGTAAATTGGGAGGAGGTAAATTGGGTGGAGGTAAATTGGATGGAGGTAAATTAGGTGGTGGTATATTCAATGGTGGTATATTTGGTGGAGGTATATTTGGTCTACCTTGCATGGTATGACAATTTAATTCTGGTTTCATAGGATCAAAATTAGGCATGGAGTTTGGATTGGTATTATACATTGAAGATTGTGTAATATCTCCAGGGTAGTTTTGGTTGATACGTGCATGATGATCTGGCATTGTTTTATTTAACATACTGTCTTGTACATAACTTGACATCATATGATTTTCATATCCTTGATGAGTATATGGATTCTCTGGCATAATATTTAAAGACTGTGGCACATTTTCTTGTCCATAGCGATGAGCCGATTCTGTACTTATAGGCCTGGATATGTTTGACATATCGCTTTGGCTACCACATTCTTCTTTTATTTCTGACTTAGATTCCATTTCAGATTCTGACTTTATGTTTGTAATTTTATTCTTTTCCATGGATGTAGGATCTTCATATGGTAACCACATATTAAATTCAGCCAACCAATTTTGCAAAGTATTAATAGGCATAATGCAAAGTACAGTCTTGGCAGTGGTACACCGAAAAAAAATGTCACAAAAACTAGCTACTTGAAGTGTTTTACCCAGACCCATACTATGTGCCAATATACACCCAAATCCAGAACTAGTTTTATACCTCTCAATGCTTTCAACAATATTATCATATAGAAAACGTATACCACCGATTTGATGTGGCTTGATGATACGTGCTACCTGTGGAGCTAAAAAAACATCTGGCTCTGTCTCAGGATGCCCTACATTGATTAAGACTCTACCATGTTCATCTGGAATGTTATATCTATCATTTGTATGCATGCCTGAATTAGATGGATCATCTTCATTGTCAGTTTCTTCTTCTCCACTAGGATCACTTAGTACTATGCAATCATCGTCTGAACTTTCGCTAGAACTAGATATCGTTACTACATCTTTACCTTTCGCTACTTTTTGAGATTTAGGGCCACTTGACATTTTTCGCGCCAGATGCATATGTTTCTCACGCAACGCTTCTTCCGCCTCAATATCAGATACATCAGAATCAGAATAATATTCTGGTCTATCAATAGGTTCTTTTTTAGGAACCACTGGTGAGATGCTTACAGAAGGTGTCATCATTCTTATTCTTTGTTGTAACATAGTTGGACCAACAGAACGATTTGGAACTCGTGAAATAGATGTCTGAGCATTTTGGTAGACACCTCTACCCTTTTGCCAACGTGTTCCTTCTATAGATTTTCTTTGAATCTGTCCAGACTGTACATTAGAAGTTGTTTGAGATCCTGTTCCTGAACTCGAATTTACTTTCAATAGTACAGTGTTAGGTAAACGAACTTGAGTAGATGAAGATGATAATGATGAAGAGGATGATTGGGAAATAGTAGTTCCTGTCTGATTTTGTTTACCTTGTAAGAGACTTATTACTCTGGTTTGTGTTTTATTATTTTGACGATTAATTGTCATTTGACGTTGTACTTCCCGAATTATCCTTTGTTGTTCTTGTACTCGTCGCAAACGTTCCATTTCTTGTCGCTGAGCCGATAATGTAGCTTCATCAAGTTGAGTTTCATCCATAACCTCGCGAATATTTCTTCTCATATTTGCTAACTTCTTCTCTGCTTTCGTTTCACATTCTGATGTGGACTCTTCAGTACCATCATCCTTTTTTTGTTTCTTTTTTACATTTTCAGAATGTTCAGAATCTCCATGCCTCTTATTACCATCTGCTCCATCTTCCGCTCCAGAATGAGATCCTGTTTTCTCATTATCTATACTTTCATCATCTGTATCCTTGGAAATTGGTTTTCCAAGTAAATCAGCTTCAGATACCTCTTGCCCTTCAATCGGCGCCCCTTTTTAAAAATAGAATCAGCGAATTAATTTACATTTAAATATACAATATTTTTTGCAAATTACTATTGTGCTAAGGAACTTCAGTACAAACCTTCCAATGGTAAAGTATCCAAAATATTAACTGGTTCCTCGTCATCTTCTTCCGGCGGACAATGACTTTGTCTCTCAGAATCTACCCTCACACCGATCTGAGAATCGATTGTTTCGTCCAGATCCATGTCGTCTCCTGAACCTTCTGAACGTATTTCTTCTATTTCTTCTGAATGCAGGGCACCATGCTTCTTTTCTTGTTCCCCGTCGGATGATTCCCCGCTGGACTCTTCGGAGCTCTCCTCGTTAGCCGTCTGTGGTTCTGCATTATTCATATTTGTATTTGTCGAAGGTTCATTCTGAACTGCTGCTTCGTTAGATTTAGGGCCCCCACGAGGTGTCACACGTTCGATAGTGACATCCCCAATACGCGTTAAAAAGCTGTCCAAACTATTAGACATGATGTGCAAAATCTAGTAAATCAGGATATATATATCCCCTCAAAATATCATACCAAATCATGGAATGTCTTAACACTTTTGTACACAACACTGTGACAACTGTGACGTTTATGTTTGTCTCTTACATTGTTCATTCATAATTCTCTATTCCCTTATACCTGTAATAATACATACTTTCTATGGTCTCCATTATTATATACTTATCTTTGATATTATATAAATATTTATTCTTCTCTATGAAATGTGTTAGAGAAATCATTATGAATGAAGTAAATGATATATATTGAAAATAAAAGTACAATACTCTAATATAAAAACATTCTAAAAAGTAGTAAATAGAAGAATAGTACTTTGTATCAACTTTATTTGACAACAACTTTTCTCTACCAATTCGTAAAAACGAATATGTTAAATCAGGTTTGGAAAGTGCCTAATGGAACACGCTCGTTAAATGCTTTGACCCCCGCGAGAACTTTGGCGACAATCAAACAGTTTATGATGCCTGGTATTGGGGTTAGAACATTTCTTTACGAAGGTATATAAAAAATGATACCGATATAATCGGAATCTTAAACGCGATGAGACATTCATAATGGTATTCGAATTAATCGAAATATAAGAACTGTCAAACGTACAGAAGGAAAGCCAGGCAGTTCAGAAAAGTGTTTGTGTTTTTTAAGTATGTAACTCGTTTAAGAAGTATCAGGAAATCCCTTTGTATAATGATTGCTTTAAAAGAAAATCTCTTACGATCCTGTTGCTGTTCGTGAGTTAAGAAGTGACCATTTAATTAGTCGTTAATTGTAGATGAAAAATTATTGACACACACATACACGGCTCCGATGGACGCCATAGCGTCGTTGTTCGCCGCTCGACGATCGCGGTTCTCCGGCAAACGCGTTTGAGAATCAGCAAACGAATCTGGTATCCCGTCTAATTACGTCTGAGCTCTTCCACGTCGGCATTTTAAAATTCGGCCCGCCCGGATGGCGGACGATCACGAGGTTATCGAAATCTTTAAACGACAAAAGCGAAACTTCAAGCACGTTCGCACGCGTCGCTCTTGCCTTTACGCGGCATTTTTTTCCACATACTTTTTCTAGTAAGCGTATTCCTCTCGATCGAACGCCATCTTGACTGCGCCAGAATACCATCATTCTATGGAGAGAGAGCTATTGCGAGAGAACGGTCTCTTGATTCCTATTACATTTCTAACATTTTTTTTTTATCTCCATTCTCTCTCTCTCTCTCTCTCTCTCTTTCCTTCTCTTTTTATCCGTCTTTATTCAACATTTTTTTATCGTATCATTAATTTATATATAAATTAATCATTATTTTATGTACGAAAGGAAAAGAAAAAAAAAAGAAAAAAAAATTATTCGCCGAAATTTTCTTTCCAATCTTTTTATTCGCTCGAAAAAAAGATCGAAAATTCGGGATTAGATAAAAAATGCGGTAGAAGCATATAAATGTTTTATATTTTGTTCTTTTTATAGAATACATTGATATATAATGTACTTCTATCCAGTTGACACAAATCTAATGTAAAAATATATGTGAAAGTATTTCATTCTTTTTATATTACTACAAAGATCATAAATATTTTAAAGATTATAAAGATAGTTGTCATAATTATCTTACACTCATACTCTTTTACCAGTCGGATTAATGTCGGAATATACACAGTCGTATGATATTTACATATAATATAACGATTACAAAACTAAGAAAAATACTGGGTTGATTAACGTGAATACTTCTTGAATGACTTTTTGACAATATCATATCAAAATATAATGCAAGTATTCCGAATGATTTATAAATTATTAAAAAATTTTAATTAAATCTGTCCTTACACATAAACATAAATATATTAATTTGCACTTTCGCATGCATCGATCCAATCGTTATATACATCCAATGGTTCAGATAGAAGATTTATCGTGGTTTGAAAATCTTCTAAACAAACTCTACAAGTAATTCTTGCTGTACTCCGAGATTTATCCCTGAAAATGAATGAAAATTGTTATAAGAAAAAATGCTCCGACATAAATGTTATTTGTAATTAAAATAATCTTACTTACATTTTAACATCGCATGATTTTTCATGATTACAAAAAGGACAATTAAATTGTGTGTCCAAGGGTTGTATAGCTTTCTTTTTACTTGGTGGCTTTCGTTTACTCTTCCTACGTCCCATTTTGATTTATATTTTTTTAGAAAAAGCCCTATGTAATATTTTTACATACAATTACAAGCAATTATTTATGCTATCGCTTGGTTATGTCTCTTAATACGTTCACCACGTGAAGCGTGACAGATAAATGCGAAATATTCGTCGAGGAGAAATGGGCTCACCTACTTGTGCTATTCTCGATTGTCCCCACTCAAAGTATCTTTTGTCTGATATTTCGGAAATCGAAAGAGTAATACACAACACATTCTTTATTTAAAGCCGATACACAATTGTATCAAAAAAGTGATAGAAAAACAACACTTTAAAACATTAAATAGTACTAGTATGACAAAATAAATTAACAAATATAATTGTAATACCTTTGATTAAAAATTTGCGATTATATGATTTACTTAATAATTAACAAAAAATTATATAAAAACATGAATCCACGTATACGCTATCTTTACTAATCATTGATTATTTTATGATATAACAAGTTGCATTGAAAATTTGCTTTGAAGATATACACATACGATGTTCCCGCCATCTTTGTTTAGTTTAGTTATATCATTTGATCGTACGACGTTCGTATTGTATCAGTCGCGTCAATAACATTTGCGATGAATGATTTTAAAGTGTATATATCTTTATATATGATTTTCAATTACACAATAATAGTAAATAAACATATAGTATTTGTAACCTAAATATTCGACAGAGAATTCTCAGTACCATTTGCAACGGCGAGAGAAGCGGATGTTGTTTACCAAGTACTCAGAGTGGATAAGGAACCTCCGAGATCTGGTGTTAGTAAAAATATAGAACAGAAAGATAATCTTTTACAAATGTAAGTGATAACATATTATTCGATTTTATATTGTAACAATTAAATTTATGTTTATATTATACTATTATTTCAGATCGTTTTTCAGTACAGAAATACGTAAACTTCGTGTTGGTATTACATCTTTCTTCGACAGTTTAACCTTAATTACAGAAACTATACAACAATTTGGACCACCAGAACCTGTGTATGATTATTATTAGTTTTTAAGATATTTCTGATTTAAATGTAAGAATTGTTTATCTGTTTATGTATTAAAAAAGAAACAGGATGGAACATACACCTGCACCGTATGCACCTAGAGCAGTTTATGGGTATGCTATGTATATAGGATTTAACTTACTTTTTCTACTTTATCTTATATGGTCTGTGGTCCCTGATTATATTTTAAAAGATTACTTAGGTTTATCATATTATCCATCCAAATATTGGGCTATTGCAATCCCTGTTTGGGCTTTAACGGCTCTCGCTACATTTGCATTTATCATTTATCCTGCTATTAATTTATTAATGACTCCTGATATCGATGATATTAGAACAATTACCGATAATTATGCGCAACATAGAAAAGAAACTATTCCTGGTGGTGTACCTCCTGTTTTTGATATACCCATAACAGAAGTTTGTAGACAATTATATTTATCTAAAGAAACTAAACTTAAGTGTAATTAAAATGATTTTATATATTTACACAAATTTCAGAAAGAAAGTTTATTAAAAAATCAACAAATATATTAAATACAATTGAATATATAGGAGAATTAAAAATTTTCAGTTTTTTTTCAGTTCAATTCTATCGTGCATGAGGTAACCTAACTTTTTTCTAATATAATCATTAATTTAAAGAATCTATTGAAGTGAATTATTAAGTATAAAAAAATGATTATCAAGGTCTTAATCTATAGAAATAGAGTTTTCAGGTACTAATGAAAGATTAAAATAAAATAAAATTATTCGATGTAACTATGAAGTAGTTGGTCAATGATTTCTATATATAAACATTCGTAGGATAAAATTAATTATTTTCGTATCTATAGAGTAGTTAGTCAATGATCTCTTGTAAACATTAGTAGGATAAAAGTAATAGTTTACGTATCTATAGAGTAGTTAGTTAATGATCACTTGTAAACATTTGTAGGATAAAACTAATTGATTACGTATCTATAGAGTTGTTTGTCAATGATCAAAACTCGGCCATTGACGAATTTCTTCGCAGACCCAGTTGTATCGTTGACAAACTACTACGTAGACGTTACGTGAATTGTTCACAATATATAACTTTTATATATAAAATCTTTTTATAGATTACTATATTTGTATAATTTACATTTTTCGACAAGGAGTAACCAATAAACGAATGTTGAATATAATAGTGAACTTAACTGGGAATCTGCCTTAAGATTGCGTTTGTTCCTGGAATGTTTGTGATACACCGTAGAATAGTAAATATCGTTTTTCATAAAATTTATTTGCTTGACATAAGCTTTACATTAAAACTTTGAAAGTTTCATTTACTTTCATTTATTTATAAAATACTTGCAGAAAATTTATCATTCCTTGATAAGCAATTAAAATTATACCGAGGTCTCTTTTGATATAATATTGTTTATAATACTTGTGTGATTGATCAAGATTGAAATATATATATATTTTTATATTAAATATTATTGTGAATGGAGCAATTACGTAAGAGAACTCGTGTTGGAAGAAATAAAGAAAAAAATAAAGATGAAAATACCAAGAATTGTAAAAATATTTCCAAATCATGGCAAAAGTTAACCTATGATGTATTGTGTATTATTTTTAAATATTTAAATGGTTTGGATTTGTCTAATGCATCACAGGTTTGCAGGTATAATTATAACAAGCATTTTTTATATGACAATGAAAGGTTTATTTACAAAATAAGCTTAGTATATATTAAAACATTTTTCATGATTATAGATCTTGGTTAGAAGTAGCAAATAGTGAAAAAAGAACGAGAGGTCCATCATGTTTTATAAGAAGCACGAGAGAAATGAGATATACGTCGTCTAGTTGGGATGGTGTGAAAAAAGAAATTATAGAATGTTCAACAGTTAAACCTAGTTTAAGTGTTTTTTTTACTGTTGGAAATGAAGGTTCACTTTCACAAAGTATGTTTGATTATAGATCGATTCATGAAATATTGTTACTTAAGGTATTTTGATTTTTTTTTAAGGATGTCATTGTGATTATTTACCGTCTAATTGTGACTCCATATCATTGAACACTTATGGGGTTGTGATAAATAATGCAGAATCTGAGGAAGACAGTGAAAATATTGTATGCATGTTTTTTCCGGAAGTACCTAATATAAAAATTTCAACACTTACTTTTAATGTGTATGATTGGAAGAATTTGAAAGAAACATATTGTGATCAGCTAAAAAGTGAGTTTGAGACTCCTTTCAATAATGATTGTCGTAAGACCAGCTGTTTGATCTTATTGTGCGATTGGAGTGGTCGTTCTATAGCATTGAGTCTATTGAAATCTTCAAAAAACTGGTAATATTTCAAATATTTAGTATATATAATTTTACATTCACAAAGACTGTACATTTGTATTCACGAATATCTAGAATTTGTCTTTTTATGTAGGTTTCCAAATAAAAGAGCTTCTATATGGGGTGGAATTGCTAAAAATTTATCAGTTTGTACTTCTATAAATAATGCACGTGTATGTAAAAACAGCGCGAATTGCGTTGCTATTATAATAAGTGGTATACAAATGCGAACATGTTCTGTACTTTTGGATGCAAACTGTAATACTAAAGAAAGAGTTGAAGATAAATTAAGGACCTTTAAAGACAGTGTACAGTTGAAGAAACATTCTATAGGATTCATGTTCGCTTGTTGTGTACGTGGTACGAATACGTTTAAGGAACGTAATGTAGAATCAACTATATTTAAAGGATTTTTTCCAAGAGTGCCATTAGTTGGATGTTTTGGTGATGGAGAATTTGGAAGAAAACTTTTAAATGGTTTGTAAAATATCTAAAAAGAACAATAATTAATTTATAAATATATGTAAAATTATTTGCTTGTATGATTATTTCAGAAACGTGTAAAAGAAAACGTGTTAAATGGTATAACTCTGAGTCTACAGCATTTATGATACTCACATATAATTAAATATTTAATGGAAATGATGGTTGGTGTTATTATTAAGCAGATATATATAACTCTTGTCTATATTTTAACGAAATGTACATAGAGCATTTTAATAATAAAATATGTGAAAAGAGAAGGAAAGTATATATATATATATATATATATATATATATATATATATATATAAAATGACGTCATTCTATTCGTATTATTCTTATATTAATTGCAATTTATCATTGTATTTATTGAATGTATATCACATGTTTAATTATTCAGTATTGTTAAGAGATAAGTTTTCAAGAATATTCTCTACACATGGCATGCCTATTATATATTTATTTTTATCATACACAATGGATTATTTAGATCTTTATGTATTGTAAAATATAATTTAGGATCTAGTTCAAAAAATGGTACGTAATTAATTAGTTATGATCAGTGATATTGCAGGATTTCTTGATTTAGATTATAAAGTATTACGAAAAACAAAGTTTATAATACATGAATGGAAATTTTTTTAGAGTTCAGACTCTAGAAAAAAATCAACTCTTAGTGAATATATGATTTTCACAAAAGTCAATCTTTCATACTCTAATTAGTACATATCTCAGCTCTCTCCATTTATACTATTTCGCGTAAATGATTAATACTTTCGATTATTTTACATTTACTTAAACACTGTAGAATGTACATTGAGCAGAAGTAATAATTAAAAAATAATCTATTTGTTTAAACGTTACAAAGCTCTTAACACAAGTTAAATATAACATAATTTTAATCAGTATAAATAATTTATACTTCAGATTATTTTATAATTATTAAAACTATGTGTAATGTATACGGAGTATAATAAACTAATATTTAAACGATTGAGTTCGTATTCCCGTGCATTTCGAGTAAACATAAATGCTCTATTCTTTTATGACTCAGTATAAATAATGTTAATTATTCATTTAAACAATGTATAATATACATGGAGTATATGTAAATATTTAAACAACAATCGATATAAAAGAAATTATTTTGATAATAAAGTAGATACCTTCGTTACCGACTAATGGCAGTCCAGAGGACTAGTTTTATAATTAGTAATGAAATTTCCTATTACATTGTTCGTCGGTAAGGTAGATTTGTTTGCTTAAGAGAAAATACCGGCTTATGGTAAAAACAAGTGTTAATAGTAGTAGTAGTAGTAATAGTGTCTAGTGTAGTAATAGAGATAGTAATGTAGTAATAATAATATTAATAATAATAAGTGAATGAGTCAATGGGTCAATGATTGTTTGTCAGATAAAACAGAATTCTACTATTACTGACTTTTGTTTGGTTGGTAAAAGATAGGACAAATTTAGTTTTTTATTTTCAGTTTAGTTTGGAAAGCAAAGAATACACAACTTTTTATGAACGATCAGTAATGACAGAGAGCAGAATTTGTTTTGAAGAATACAGATGGCGCAGTTAGTTGCAGGAGTCAGTGAGTCCTGGACCGATCTAGCAAGACTGCGACATATTTAATAGGTGAGAATTTATTTAAATACTTTCAAAACGAGTTATCGTAATCAATGACCTATTCTGACATATCTGACAGCTGCTATATAATTTCAATATTTTTTTGAGAATAATTTTAATTTACTTCCCGAATTATCTTAATTATAAGAATAATATACAAGTTTCTCCAATAAAATAATTTCCGTACTTAAGTAGTATTTAATGATATTTCAAATCTCTAATGGAATATTTAATTATATTAACAATTAACAAGTAGTTTACCAAGGATTC
Organism: Vespula pensylvanica; assembly: GCF_014466175.1. Classification (NCBI taxonomy): domain Eukaryota; kingdom Metazoa; phylum Arthropoda; class Insecta; order Hymenoptera; family Vespidae; genus Vespula; species Vespula pensylvanica. Next base: position 2,840,254 of record NC_057699.1, on the reverse strand, counting down.
ACAATTTGTCTATGATGTATATAATGTATGGTATGATGTTACGTTCATTGATTAACTATTTCGTAGAATGATATTTTTATTTTATTTACCATTTTGATTAGATATTAATTTAAGAAAAAAGAAAGATATATTTATAGATTAACCTCAGGTGGAATAAACGAATCGATCGATGAAATTGGAATCATAAAACGATATTGAAATCGGCGAGAATAAAGAAATTCTTTGATACTCTTCAGTTGGTTGTTTTCAAGGTGGCTTCGCCCTTATATCGTAAAATCGGCGACGTGTACCGAAGGGTGATCAATAACCGTCAATATGCAGGACGACGTTTTAATAAGAGTGTAAGCTGGAGATCCCGGGGCCCAGTTTTATAGCTCCGCGACACAGGACGTCACTTCGGCGCTCTTACTGCCGTCTCTTTATTACCAACCATCTCTTTTTGGTCCCTCCTTTTCCTCCCCCTCTCTCTTTCTCTCACTCCCTCTCTCTTTCTCTTTCTCCCTCTCTCTCTCTCTCTCCCTCTCTCTTTCTTTCTTACTTTCTCTCTATTTTGCGTTACCACCCCGCGTCTCCTTGTGCAAATTTATTATTTATAAAGTAAAAGGAGCTTGCGCTGGGGCGTGCTTTAACTTCGCCATGCGACTTTACGCCCGGCAGCAAAAGTCACGAAAGTCTGGGGACCGGACGTGGCAGGACTTTCGCGCTTCTCCTTCTTCTTCGTCTGCTTCGGTTCCTTTTTGTTTAGAAGAAATAGGTGCTTGGTTGTATTATATATAAACTTCAAACGTACATCTTCTATAAAATATTTTAGTGTTATGAAAGATATGAAATTGAAAGAAGAAGAATGTTTAATATGTAATATATCTAGATATTTATTGCGATGTATTATTTTTTATATTTGCTTAAGTATAATGTTAATAAGGAAATTATAAAAAATTCTTTCGAGATAGATCACAGATACGTACATATGCAGACAATATAATAGTATGTAAAAGCCATGGTTTTAAGTTCCTCTCAAAGTTCTTCTCGCTAAACGCATAGATATATACGTACTTATGTATACACATACGCTTATGCGAATGAAACTTTTGTCTTACTTTTGTCTTATGTAAATTTGCCTTTCGTCAAGGTACCGGCGCACCTTCGAAAGATACATTAGGTATATCGTAGTCCATTGAATTCGATTATTATCAGAGAGGATCCGCTTAATATATCTATCCATATATCTATGTATCTATCTATCTACTGGTAGACACTATGAAAATCATTATTATCACAGTGACACGGTAAATCGAGGAAATTCATTTATCTCTCGAGTGTAGAGAAAGGATATCATATGGCCAATGTGCTTGCCAGTAGAATCTATCGATTATTAAATGTATTCCTGTATTTAATGATACCGATTAGATTAGTGTAAAAGCATTGGATTACTTGGAGTGGGGACATCTGTTCCTGTTCGAGTCTATCTATCAGTTTGATCTTTTTCTTTTCGTATATAGAGTAAGTTAAGATTTGTACGATCAAAATAAGTTGAAATTTAATGAAACAAATTTCATTTCATTCGGTTTCAATAGGTACGTTTATGAATCTACAAAAATTTACTCAATAATTGTTTCTTATGTAAATCTAATTATTAATAAGTATATGTGTGTATGTATATTAATATATATACACATATATATATATATATGTAATATAGGAAAAAAATTTTCGTATTTCCTTGGAAAACGATGGACGAAGAGTGCGAGTAAATGTATTTCGGAGGATCGTGCTGGGAGCCATGCTTCCTGGCTATGCCAGAGTAAACTTTGACTCTGCAGGTTCGTATCAAGGTAAACACCTTCTTAATGCTACCAAGATTGCTCGATGCAACGCACTACTACGTGGCTAAGTCCGAAACGCGTACATAGCTGTCTTCTTCGGGTAACTCATGTAAATTAAGTTGTGCGTCAAATTCACGTAGCAAAGTGAGAGATATTCGAAACAAGAAAGGAAAAAGAAAAAGAAGAAGAAGCGAGGAGAAACAATCTTCAGTCTTTCGAAAAACTGTTAAATACAGAAATTTTAGAAAATTTCAAGATATATGAATCAGCGATAGCATGTCTCTCTCTCTCTCTGTCTCTCTCATGAGATTTTTATTTTCATTTTTTAAATACTATAGAAGATATTTTAAAAACTGATTCGTATATAATATCTACATACCGCAGATGTTGAGACATTATGGATGACGAGTTTAGAAAAAAGAAACATTAGATAAGTAGAAAGAAGGGAAGAAGGAGAAGAAGAAAGGAAAAGATCGAAGAGAGTCGAACGTGCACGCATTTAATCGATAATCGCTGGCAAGTGGTTTCGTTTCGAAAAGGGTACGCCGGATACGCATCTGCGAGGTATCATCAGTGCCGGCTACAAAAGGGCGATCCATCATGTCTCGACAATCCAACTTCGAAATTGTTCGGTCATCTCCTTCTTCGGGCCGTGCGTGCAATTATAATGGAGATTAACAGCGTGCCGAAACGTTTTTTCTTTTTCTTTCTTCTTTTTTCTTATTCACGCCTGTGTGAATCGTTCGGTGGATCATTCACACAAAAATGTTACGTTTAAATATCGAATAGAATATCTATATTTCTCTTGCAACTTATTTACAACGATAAATAAATTTTACTCTTATTCAAGATATAATTCATCATTATATCTTGACGAGCATCGAACTCTGTTAGATATACGATATAGGTATCAAGACAAGCTTATTCGATTTTCCGCTTACAATGTGTATGCGGTTGTTGAAATATCATTGTGCTCTGTTCATTGGGTATGAACTATGTCAGATTATTGGTACTAGATAGAGGAACCGTTTTATACCACGAGATTAAAGATAAATCATCTTACTCCGACCTCGCGAGGAAATCTATTTGAAATTATCTTTCTTAACAATTACATGCTATCTGTATTGTGTTAAGATTTGATTTCTTTTAGAAATTTACTTTTCCGAAACTACTCAAAAGATTTTAATCGGGGTAACCATCGATCGGAAGAAAATGCGTATGGATCTTGAAAGAGAAATTGAAGAGAAAAAGAAAAAGAAAGATAGAAAGATACATGAGAGAGATAGAGATAGAGAGAAAGAGAGAGAGAGAGAGAGAGAGAGAGAGAGAGAGAGAGAGAGAGAGAGAAAGAGAGCGCGATAGAACATATAACGAGCTAGGAGAGGAGACAAAGAGAAAGAACGGGGAAAGGATTACGGTGCGTCAGCAGCGATGACTGAACGGCCGGTAATCGCCGGTGCGCGCTCTAATATTTCGAATAGTTCGCATTTACAATGGGCTTTATTGGCGGGAAAACTGAGGGTGCCTATTTTGAGCAAGCTGGGACATCCATCACGCGGTGTCAACGTGATTGTCTCTCGTAGCAGCGCGTAAAGCCGAAAGGAAAATTATTGACCATTTACGTTCATCGTTTTAAAGGGACGAAGATTCCTCGCGGCAAGAACTTTCTCAAAGATTTCTTCTTTCTTTCTTTCATCGATGAAGTGGATACTTCGTTCGTGAGTTAACGAGCTCTCTGATCACTGAGCTTGACTGATCTTCACTAATCTGACTATGTAAAAAAAAAAAAAAAAAAATTTCCCTAAGATTCCCAACGATTTTGTAAACTGTTCCCGGACAATATTATACCTGGCAAGCGAATTTAGCCACGAGCCGGCGCGACCACGTCTTCCCCCATTGTGTGTCGTATTCAAATGAGTTTTCTAATGCGTTTAGCCGGCGTCTCTGACGACGCGCGGCTACGTTAAAGACGCATTTTGCTACCGCCATCGGCCACCGTCATCGCTTAGACACACTGCACGTGAAAGAACCCTGTATGATGCGCTTGGTTATTTCACATAGTAAAGCTCTGAATATACTTATCCTAAAGAATATACAGAGATACCTTTTATTTTTCTCAATTTTCTACCTTATTTGTAAATATATTTCTGAAAGATACAAATCTATAGAGTAATGTATGGCATATCGGTAGATATCGTTGAGTTTGATCTTAGAGAAAATGAATAATTATTATCGATAATGTCGACGATATTTTAGCGATAAACTCGTTTTTCAAGTGATGCAATTTGTCAAATGACAATAAGTTGCATGATCGTTGGCAGTATCGTTTATATATATATATATATATATATATATAAACTATATATATATAAACTATATATATAAATTATATACATATATACATACATACATGTATCCCTACATACTATACACCCCTAATTTTCTTGCCATCATCGACACGAGGTACACGTTATAGTATTATTAGATTAAAAATGATTTTCGTATCGATAGATTGCAAATGATTCAGGAGGATTTACGAGCGATCCGTAGAATCGGAAAACGTACCTACATAGGCACCGCGTCGTTGGTATCGCGTTAGCGCGTCGCACAATCGGGATGCAAGCTATACGTATATCGAAAGCGGCTATCCGTTTTATTTATCCGATAACACGCCATTATGGGCCAATCGCGAATGCTGCCGCCGCCGCCGGTAACGATTGGCTATTTATAATAACACGTGGCACACGGGTAATTAGCTACGCGCAAAGCCATGCCGAAAAATCGAACGCCGGCCCGCCGACGGAGAAAAATATTGCCTCTGCTTTTTCATTTATATCGTCAATAATCCCTCTATACACGTTATTCCCATTCTGTTTTATAAATTATTTCCTTTTTTTTTTTTCTAACTATGGATAATCACTCTCATCTTATCTTTGATTTATTTGTTTATTTTTTATTTGTTGTCACACGTGTTAGACAATTATTTCATTATATTTCATCTCTCTTTCTATTTTTACTTTTCATCATTTCTCCTTTTATCATCTAATAAATTATTTAATTTTATTCACTAATAGTTTAACGCCTAAGCAATAAAATTCAATAAAATATCTGCGTATCTGAGATTTATTCTTATCATACTAAAAAGATATTGATATTCATCATTATCATCATCTTTAACGTTCAATCATATACCTTGGATTCCAAGCGCGTAGACAGGTATCGCCTTTTAATTAAAACTCTTCACGCGAAGGACGTTTTATCGATGATGCTTCGCCGCTACGGGAAACGATAATTCTATCGGCCGTATTCGAGAGTCAAGAAAATGTTTTATAGACATCGTCGTCATCGTCGTCATCTTCGCGTTAAAACGGTGCGGACTTTCAACGGTGTAGGTAATAACGCTTTATAGCTCAGCGAAAGCTATTCCACTGTATATATACTTAAGTTTTTACTTGACAAGTAGATATCAAAGTTGTACAAATTATTTCTGCTAAAACATATAGACTTGTAGATAATATTCAAAGCAATTTATTTCGTTATATTTCGGATCTATTTCATACGTTTCTATCGGCTTTATTTGATTTCAAAAGTACTCTTCACAGACCCTTGGTACTCGGATAACTATACTACGTGGGTCCTGAGTTGAAGAATAAATCGAAGAGTCTCTCGTTTATTCCTGATTCACGAGGATATTCAGGATCGGCTTCGGAGGATTATACCGAGAATTTGCACGAGAGGATGAAAGGTGGATGGGGAGGACATAGAGAAAGCAAGAGAGAAAGAGAGAGAGAGAGAGAGAGAGAGAGAGATAGATAGATAGATAGATAGATAGATAGATAGAGAGAGAGAGAGAAGAGGGAAGGGTGAGCGGATGGAAAGTCTTGTCCATTGTATTGGCTCGGCACAATGCTTATCGACGGTGATTGCTCCATCGCGGAGAGAGAGTGAGAGAGAAAGAGAAAGAGAGAGAGGGAGAGAGAGAGTCCAACAGGGATGCTGCCTGCAAGGGTGGGATGCATACACAAGCACGGCTTTATCGGGTTATAAGCCATAATGCGCACGCACGTCGGCCACCTTCCTAGTGGGTTAACATTTCAATCTGGAAAATGTAAACGTGCTTCTCTCTCTCTCTCTCTCTCTCTCTCTCTTGTCTCTCTCTCTTGTCTCTCTCTCTCTCTCTCTCTCTCTCTCTCTCTCTCTCTCTCTCTCTCTCTCTCACTTTGTCTGTTGTATCCGGCTCGTTTGCATACCTCGCTCCCGTTGTCCGTGCTCGCTCTTCGAACAAATTCGAGCGAGTATGCTCGCTCTTGCAAGCTTTTACGAATATCCGCTCGTTGGACATACGTGTAATAGCATGTTCGCACTTTTCGTCTCTTCGACATCTCTGCCATAGATTGGTAATATTTCTTCTCTCTTTTTTATTTATATATGTATATATATTTTATATATTTTTTCAAAATGTATCTACGTATATATATCTGTATTTGTTAATTGTCTATTTTATACGATTAAGAATGATAGTAAGTGTATCGTGCTAAGTTTAGGGCTTGCAATTGAAACTGAAAACTACCGATGCCGCAAATACCAAATGGTCGACCGCTAAGGGTTAACCGCTTACTCGCACATCTGCGGTCGCGGTAAGCTCGTATGGTGGATTCTGCGGCGTCTGTCTTGGTAAGGACTTTGAAAATGACGACGGTCGGCTCATATAAGGGGAAGACGTCTAATTTGTTTTATTTCATATGAAGAGATTTAAATATATGATCATTGTAAAATACGTAGTATATGTATGCACATATATATGTGATTTTAAGATAAGAATATACAAATTTCTGTAAGTAATGATTTGTAGGATGTCTTCATAATTTTAAATTATTATAAATAGTATCATTGCCAACACTTGAAGAAAGGATAAAAAATTCATCATGAAAGATTTAAAATAAATTTGAACGCATTTAAAAAATTCCTAAGTTCAAGGCGCAACGAAAAGGAAGAATTAGGGGTAGCTAGGTAGGTATACTTTGTACTAGATCGTAAGAGAGGAAAGAGAGACTTCCAGTAGAACGAATTCAACGTTGGCACACGTCGGTTCGCGGTGTTAGGTGAACAAAAATTGGCGCACTCTTTTACATCTCCCGTCAGAGGCTAAAATCTACCCTCGGCTTTCCGCGTGCCGGCGTGTAACAACGACGCGAGGCGCAAACAATGACGAGGGTTACGCAACGACGTCTATGCACGATGCATATACACACGTCGTGCGTGCACGCGCTGGCCAACCAAAGAGAAAGAGAGAGGGAGAGAGAGAGAGAGAGAGAGAGAGAGAGAGAGAGA